>NC_051086.1:103935287-104132787 GCF_004664715.2 Peromyscus leucopus
CAGAACTGGAGTTACAGACAGCTGTGAGCCACCATATGGGTGCTGGATATTGAACCTGAGTCCTCTGGAAGAGCACCCAGTCCTCTTAAGTGTTGACCATCTCTCCAGCCCCAAGCCTGTAGGGTTTTTGTTGTTATAGCTGCCCAAGCAGAGACAGGACCTAACCTCCGGAGCCACACAGACTGGACTCACAGACAGGGCTCCGGAAGGCTGCAGCACCAATCCCCCGCCAGTGTATGCGCACAGCGGCAGATCGTCATGAGTGCCCTCCTCCCCCGTGGAGGTGTGGGGGTTAGTGGTGATGACACAGCACTGTTTATGCTACAATTACCCAACTGGCCTGCCCAGACACCACAGAGTTTATCAGAAAGAGTAGGCCTGGCCCGGGGCCAGACCTCAGAAGGATTGGGTTGTCACAAGCCAGGCACTGATCACCCAAACAGGAAGTCTCGTGAATGCTGGAGGAATTTGGGGTTTCTAAGAGGTGCCGAGGGAGTTTAGGTGGGCCGTGCAGACCTGTACCTTTAGGCCAGAAAGAGCTGAGGGGACATCCTGCAAGGACTCAGGGACTCTGGGCGCCAGTCTCTCTTTTGGAACTTTCTCAGGGCTCTGGGAACCCCCTAGCTCCGCAAGGCCGCCAGGCTTAAGTAGCGGGGACCCACGGGGTTTCCCTGGCTGCTCTGACTACAGATGTGGGAGTGCTGGGTCAGACTGGACAGGGCAGAAGCGGGAGAGCCTGACGCACTTAGTGTCCCTACGAAGTACCCCGCAACATGAGGGATGGCAGTGGGGCTGCAAGAGAACAGGCGCACTGGAGTCAGCGCGGGCCACTGGAGGGCAGGAGCCGAGCGGCCGCTTCTGGGGGCAGTAGCCGGTGGCCGTGCCAGGGACGGCGGCACTCACCAACAATCAGCAGCACATTGCGCGAGTGCACGCAGCAGAGTCCCAGGACCAACAGCGCCACGCAGCAGGCCAGTCCCCGGGCGTGCATGGCGGCGCCCGCCAGGGCAAGCGGTTCCGGCTCGCTCCCTCCCCACGGTCACGTGCACGCCAGGCCCCGCCCATGCCCTGCCCACTCTGTCCCTGAGATTCCTGCGGACTCAGCTAAGGCCATCGGGAGATCCTGAGCCTCAGCGTCCGTTGGGTGAGTCTGGGTCCATGGAGTGGAGCGAGGGAGTGCGTGGCCGCATGGGCTGGGGTCACCAGGAGCTGTGGACGCGGGGCCAGCGCTGGGTCCCCGGATACGCCCTACTCCGGGGACCCTCCCCCACCGAGTCACACCGGAATCTCGGCCGCCCTCAGCCTTGCTCCAGGTTCTCAGCCTTGCTCCAGGTTCTCAGCCTTGCTCCAGATTCTCAGACTTATTTGTGTTCCCCACTGGGACCTCAGGATCCCGCGCTAGCAGCGGCGTGGGTGTAGAGAGGAGTGGACTTTGTCCAGAATAGCACTTCAGGGGATTGGGCGAGTGGACCAGTAGTGGTGAACTAGCTATGGTGCTGGGACTCGTGTGTGTGTGTGTGTGTGTGTGTGTGTGTGTGTGTGTGTGTCTCTGTGTGTCTGTGTGTGTGTCTGTGTGTGTGTCTGTGTGTGTGTCTGTGTGTGTGTCTGTGTATGTGTGTGTGTGAATCTCAGAGGATGCTACATGTACCTAGAATTAATTTGGGAGCTCTAGTTGGTCTTTGGAAAACCAACTAGAGTCCCCAGGACTTGTCTGGGGCTATGAATGCCACAGGTGGGTGCTGGGGAAATCTTGACTTCTAGAATGTGAGCCACCCCCACCCACCCCCTGTCCCCATTCCTCCACTGCAGTCCTCAGTGGTGGGTGGAGCCCTGCCTCGGTGGTGGCTTTCCCAGGTGGTAAGGTGCACACTTGTAAATCTTGGCGCCCTGGAGCCTCCAGGCTGCCCAACCACACACTCTGTCAGCCCTCGGAGGCCTGAGACGCAGGACCTGCTTCTATCTGGGCTGGAACTACCGTCAGGTTTCCTGCGGAGGGAGTAAAAGAAAGAAACGATTCTTCAGAGCCTAAAATTTAATCTCTAGGCTTCCCATGAAGAGCTGGTTTGCCAGGTTTTGTTAGCAGGAGTTGCTGCTAATGGAGAGACACCCAGGCTTGGGGACAGTGGGGTTCAGGGGCAGTGGCCAAGGGAGGCGGAAGAGGGGTCCTTCCTGAATCCTTGGTCCAGGCTCATGTGCACAGGTTGCTGACTTCCTTTTCCAGATCATCAGGGTTTGGTGAACTTAGCCACCTGGTTCAGCCTCCCCTCCACAAAAGGCAGACTTCCTCCTCCTGAGGCCCTGGGGAGGGGGTGTTCTCCAGGATATTGCCACCTTCTCCCAAGCCCAGCTCCCGATCACTGCTCTGTGTCACCCATGCCCAGCCCCACTCTAGGGATCCGTCCTCCCTGAGAGGTCTGCCCCAGCCTAGACATGGCACCAGACACCTGCTGCTGCTCTCGTGGGGCCCTGCAGAGGCGGCTGCCCATCCTGGCCTGGCTGCCTCGCTACTCTCTGCAGTGGCTGAGGATGGACTTCATCGCTGGACTCTCCGTGGGACTCACGGTCATCCCCCAGGCCCTGGCCTATGCGGAAGTGGCCGGACTCCCACCCCAGGTGAAACAGCTGTCCCTCTGCACAGCCCGTCCCTGCCTTGTTCCTCGGTGTCTGCACAGGCAGAACACCAACAGCGCCCTCAGACACTTGGACGTGGCCTACCCTGGTGGCCTTTGTGTATGACCTCTGAACTGTTAAGACTTAACATGTGACTGCCTTTCGGCGCCAAGCTGGTCCCAGATTTTCCAGCTGGGGCCCGCACCATGGCTTATGGTGACTGGGCAGGTACTGGTGTCTCATTCCCAGGGATCCCAGCACTTGGGAAGCTGAGACAAGTGGATTGAGAGTACAAGGCCAAAGACTGAATCACAGACAACAGATTTAAAGGAATGCTTAGGCTGGAGAGACGCCTCAGCAGTGAAGGACATTTGCTGCTCCTGCAGAGGACCCGGGTTCAGGCGCAGCACCCACATGGTGCAGCTCATAACAAGCACTTGTAACTCTAGCTACTGGGGATCCAACAGGGCCTCTGAGGTCACCTGCACTCACATGGTACACATGCATAATTGCAGGCAGAATACTCAGGAACATAAAATTAAAAACAAAGCCGGGCAGTGGTGGCGCACACCTTTAATCCCAGCACTTGGGAGGTAGAGGCAGGCGGATCTCTGTGAGTTTGAGGCCAGCCTGGTCTACAGAGCAAGTTCTAAAACAGCCAAGGCTACACAGAGAAACTCTGTCTCAAAAAACAAAACAAAGACCAAAAAAAAAAAAAAAAAAAAAGAAAAGAAAAAAGAAAAAAAGAAAGAAAAGAAATTAAAAAATAAATAAATAAAAAGGCAAACACTTCTCAGACTCAGAAATATAAGCACACAGACCTCTGAGCTTCCAGCAGATGGCCCCAGGCCCCCACCTTTGGTAATTAACGGGAGGAGAGAGGTGCATCCCCTGATGTGTGCTGGGGTGCCAACAACGGAGACATGGATGCCCGGTGACCTGCCTGGGCCTCCTGGTGTTCACTGCAGTCTCTTCCTGACAGTATGGCCTCTACTCCGCCTTCGTGGGATGCTTCGTGTATTTCTTCCTGGGCACCTCCCGGGACGTGACTCTGGGCCCCACGGCTATCATGTCCCTCCTGGTGTCCTTCTACACCTTCCGTGAGCCTGCCTACGCGGTGCTGCTTGCCTTCCTGTCTGGGTGCATCCAGCTGGCCATGGGGTTCCTGCATTTGGGTAAGATTCTGCTTTCCTGTTGTGGGGGGGTGTTCACGGCTGCTCTTCCTGGGGTTCCAAGTCCTCCTGGGGTACCTTTCTTTACATCACTGTATACAGAGAGGGGCACCTCCAACTCTACTGTGTTCTGCACAGGGGCCAGACGAGAACACTTGTAGAGCCTAGATCTTTCCTACCTTCCAAAATGTCTAGAATATGTGTAGAGGGCAAAAAGGACTCATGCACACAGATAAGCACTGGAGAGGCCAGGAAGGCTAAACACAGCTCACCTGTCAACGGAGGTGCTTAATGTTCCTCCAGAACGCCAGGAAGAGTGTAGTTTTACAACTGGTGACCCTCTGCTGTCTGATGAGACAGGCGCTGCCTATATCTTCCAGAAATTTTGCTTTTATTTATCCCAGACCCTTTCCCCTAAAACCTTGAGTATTGTTTTTAGAACACAAAACCCTTTCTTTTTTGGTTTTGTTTTGTTTTGATTTGATTTGGTTTTGGTTTTGGTTTTCGAGACAAGGTTTCTCTGTGTAGCCCTAGCTGACCTAGAACTCGCTCTGTAGACCAAGCTGGTCTTGAACCCAGAGATCTGCCTGCTTTTGCCTCCTAAGTGCTGGGATTAAAGGCGTGCACCATCATACCCGGCTTATAAAGTCCATTCTTACGAGTGATGTCACACATGCTTTACAACAGCCTAAGTGACTTCTATGTTATCTCAGGGCCAGGCCAGTCCTGACACCCACAGGATTATGTTTACCTCAGTCAAGCTCCCTAGACCCTAAATCTTGGGCCCTATCTATGAGTCAACAGTGCCCATTCTTGTGAAAGAAGCCAGATGTACTTTGTAAAGAATCTCAGTGTAAACATGTGTCTTAAGTTATTGTGCACTGGGACTGAGTAAATTGTTATCCAAATACTTTTTTCCAAAATTACGCTGTGCTTAAACATGACTAGAAGCTCCTGGCCAGCGCCTGGTGCAATAAGACAGGTTGAGCTGGGTTCATTCAAACCTGTAGGGGAATCACCACAGATACAGGGCTGGGGAGAGAGGGCTCACAGCTAAGAACATGTACCACGCTGGGCCGTGGTGGCACACACCTTCAATCCCAGTGGGTTTGAATCCAAACCAATCCAATCGGGAGGCAGAAGCAGGCAGATCTCTGTGAGTTCGAGGCCAGCCTGGGCTACAGAGTGAGGTCCAGGACAGGCTCCAAAGCTACACAGAGAAACGCTGTCTCGGGGAAAAAAAAAAAGGGAACATGACCCACTCTTGCAGAAGACCTGGGTTCAATTCCCAGTAGCCACCTGGGCAACTCAGAACCAACGGTAACTATAGTTTTGTGGCATCTGGCATCCTCTCCTGGACTCTATTCACTCCTGCACACACATGGTGCTCATAAACTCACACAGGCACATACATGCACACATTTTTAAAAAATAAATCTTTAGAAAGAGAGGTCCAGAGGGGCATGTTGCCCGCCAGTCTTTAGCTGTGGAGTCTGCTCCCCAGCCCTGCTGTGCCACTTCGCCCTCCCCACACGTACCCCTTCTCCTGAGGCTGATTACATGTCTCCGTCCTCGCTCTCTGCACCACAGGGTTCCTGCTGGACTTCATCTCCTGCCCTGTCATTAAAGGCTTCACTTCTGCCGCCACTGTCGTCATTGGCTTCGGGCAGATCAAGGTAGGCACAGTGTCACCTGACTCTGCCCTGTGGCCGCTGTGGTCACGCCTGGGAGTAAGACCGAGGCAAGTCCCGCCTGTAGCCTGTCGGGGCCTGTGGCCGTCTGTTCCCCAGGGAACGAGAAGCACATGGTGACTGAGTGATGGTCAGGTTTCACGGCGGGGAGTCTGGGGCTGGCTGCTCTGCCTTATTTCCTGGCTTTACTGCATCTGTGCCCCGGTGCCAGATGGGCTTCCCAGGGTGCTTCTGTCCGGTCTTGATGAACACGGGAGACTTGTGGTTGCCAGCCAACTCCAGGCTCCAGCAGCCATCTTCCAGTTCTGACCGTGCACGGCTTTGCTGCTGCGGTCCCTCCGTTTTTCTTTACCATTTTTTGAGTACGCCAGACTTTACCTTTTTTGTTTTTTTAAACCATATGTAAGATATCTACAGAAAGTACTAAAAACTCCTGTTCTTCAGTTACCCAGGGGTAGAATTTACTCTGCCCACTGCCCGCCCACGGGGAGGGACTGGGTGCTCTGTGTGAAGTGTGCACCTGACAAGCTTGTGCAGAGTGGAACTGAACTCTGTCCTGTTCTTGTCCACTTGGGCCCCTCCTGGCATACTCAGGGTCACACCCTGGCTCGTGACTGTGTCACCACCCCACACCCCACAAGGCTTGCTTCTCAAGGCCAGGGGCTGCTCCACCTCCCTGGTGCGGGCTGAGAAATCCAGGGTGGGGATATGGGTAAGTGTGTGGGGAGGCTGACCTTTGCTTTTTCTTTCTTTCTTTTTTTTTCTTCTTTTTTTTCCACTCTGACTGCTAAGCACTAGGTCACGCTTTCATGAGTCTAACTCCCCTCCCACACCAGATCCCTAGATGACAGGTGTAGCTGGAGTTTTCTCCAGTCCTGCCTGGTCCACAGTCAGGGCAAATCTCTCTCACCTGCCAGTCCCACAGCCGCTCAGACCCAACTGAGTAAACACATAGAGACTTATATTGTTTAAACTGTTTGGCCTAATGGCTCAGGCTTCTAGCTATCCAGTTCTTACATCATAAATTAATCCATTTCTATAAATCTATACCTTGCCATGTGGCTCATGGCTTACCAGCATCTTCACATGCTGCTTGTCCTGGCAGCGGCTGGCAGTATCTCTCTCTGCCTTCCTGTCCCTCAATTCACCTCTCTGTTAGTCCCGCCTGTACTTCCTGCCTGGCCACTGGCCAATCAGTGTTTTATTTATTGACCAATCAGAGCATTTGACATACAGACCATCCCACAGCAGACAGGCTTGTTATTGTGTCCACTTTAAAACAAGCAAACATCTTAGCAAGGTGTGGGCAAGTGCGGTGAGGAGGTGTGTACACACTTGTCAGGGTGTGCCCGTGTCTTTTCTGTGAGGGCCGCCTCTATTTGGAAAACAACATAGTTCAATTTTAGTATATACGTATGTTTTCACTCCTCCCTTCCCTCGTGAGAATTGAATGGTTTCTTTGTGATCATGGTGCCCGCAGGGGGATCCTTCTCTGCCCCTGTTTTACAATCCCAGCTGCACACCAGATTTTAAAAACTTGATTAGATCATGACCTGCAGTACTCTGACATGGCAAACAGGAGTCCCCTGAGACCCAGAATGCATCTGTGTTTGCTTACCCAGAGTTCCCACACCTCAGTGTCTGCAGCAGGTGTCAGGCTGTCACAGCTTGTCACAGCCCCTACTGGACCTCCAATGATAAAGGACAAAACCAGGGAGTAGAGGCCCCTTTCCTGAAGGCAGTCAGCACCCAGCTCCCTTGGAGGCCTGCCTGTCCATGTGTAGTTTTGTGGTTGGTGGGGGTGGTGCCAGGAGTGACGGACATGACTTTGGACCCGTGTCTACAGGTGCTTAGGGGCAGCCCGGGCCTCCTGACCACACAGCCGTAGAACTGGTTTCCCTGCTTGGGGGTGTCCCAAACTGTCTTTTCATCTTTATTAAGATAACTCCATGCCGGGCGTGGTGGCGCACGCCTTTAATCCCAGCACTCGGGAGGCAGAGGCAGGCGGATCTCTGTGAGTTCGAGGCCAGCCTGGGCTACCAAGTGAGCTCCAGGAAAGGCGCAAAACTACGCAGAGAAACCCTGTCTCGAAAAACCAAAAAAAAAAAAAAAAAAAAAAAAAGATAACTCCACTCTCCACTCTCCTGTGTTGGGGTCCCCTGGGAGCCCTGAGCTGCATGGCCTTGGGGGTTGGGGTCCAGCAAGGGACTTCAGGGGCCTCTGATGGGGAAAGTGTGAGCCGTTGGCTGCTGGTGGGCGGTTGTCTGATGGCTCCTCTGTTTGAACAGAACCTGCTGGGATTGCGGAACATCCCCCGGCAGTTCTTCCTCCAGGTGTATCAGACCTTCCTCCACATCGGAGAGACCAGGTACTGTTGGCTTTTGTCCTTCCTGACCTCAGCCCCATCCAGGCGACATTTGTTCTGTCTCACAGGCGCCCTTGGGAGCAGTGCGGTCCCAAGTTAGACTTGCAGCATTTTAGCAAGACCTGGGCAGTGTGGATAGACTAGAGCCTTCTCTGCCAGTGTCTCACTCCCAAAGTTCTTAGTGAGGCAGAGAACAGGGGCAGCAGGCAGGGCCAGGGAGCCTTGGAGAGACCTGGGGCACCCATAGGGGGTCTGGCCTTCAGAGAGTTAGATACCCACCCCGGCAGCCCAGTGGAAGCCAGGATGAACAGCCGGCCCCTTTTGCCAGAAATTATTTGGGGAGCCACCCGAGCGGAGGTCAGTGTGCTGCTGCTCCCTAGGGTCAGAAGCCAGTGGCAGGATGCTTCCTTTCTGCCCCGGTGGGGGCAAGGGAGTGAGACTGGCCAGTCACAGCTAGTCACAGCCGGTCACAGCCGGTTACAGCCAGTGCTACAGTGGGAGTCACTGACTGTGCCCTCCCAAGCCCTCCAAACCTCTGGGGAACAGACCAAGCATCTGCAGGCCAGAGGACACGTGACCGAAAACTGGGCCAGTAATCCCGGGGCCATGGCGATGAGGGGCCTCTCACCTCCCAGCCCTCCGAAGGGTGCGTCCTTCAGAGGCCAGAGAGGTTCTGAAGTAGAGCAGCGGTGTAGGTTATTCAGGAGAAGGTGGAAAGGGCAGGGAGAGAGACCTGCAGCAAAAGCTGCCGCTGAGCCATACTCTTGACTGTGATCCTGGCATTTGGAATGCTGAGGCAGGAGGATTACAAGTTCAAGGATGGCTTTAGCTGTGTAGAGAGACCCTCTCTCAATAAAAGGGAAGAGTAGCCCCAGCAGCCCTCAGGGCACACTGCTGCAGTCAGGTGCTGACTGGCCCTCTGTCCGCAGGGCGGGCGACGCCGTCCTGGGGCTGGCCTGCATGGTGCTGCTGTTTGTGTTGAAGCTGATGCGGGAACACCTGCCTCCTCCCCACCCTCAGACGCCCCTTGGTGTGAAGTTCAGCCGTGGGCTGGTGTGGACTGTCACAACAGGTAAGGGACCTGTTGGCAACTCCACAGAGTGGGTGCTGTGGGCACAGGCGCTTCCAGCCCAGAGCTGAGCTGAGGACACACAGCAGCAGATAGATTTCAGACTTAAACTGTTTTGCCCATCGGGGACATTAGCGGTCACTATGGTTATCCCGGCAATGTTGTTGTTTGGTTGGTTTGGTTTTTTCCTGAGACGGGGTTGACCTTTAACTTTAATTTATTGACCTTTAACAATTAACTCAGAACTAAAGGGTTTCTACTTACAGGTACACCAAGCTGTGAAGCAGGTTACCTAACTACACCCCACATACACACACACCCTGCCAGAAAAAAAAAAAAACGGCAGCAGCCGAGGCAGCTTGGACAGATAAGGGGCCAAAGGAAAACAAGGCAGTTTTATTTTCACTCGTCACTGATGGACTCCTAACACCTAACTAACCACTTCTAAGAATATAATTGAGCACATAAAATCCCCTTTGCTCAGATATTAACCGAATTCAGCCCTTAGTTGATTCTGTCCCCATTAGTCACTTCCCTTTTGGGTTGCAGATGATGTCTGGCAATTATTGCTCTTTTGTGTGGATCTTATTGCCCCTCCTTCCGACCATGAGGGAATTCAAGCCTGGTGACCCTGCCTTAGCCAGAACATTGCTATTGTGTGGGTATATGACTGTAAACCTCAGAGACTGGGGGAGAACTAGATTAGAGGACTAGAGGAGAGCACTGGAAGAATGAGATGGGAGGTGAGGAAGAGCAAGATGAGGAAGGAGGAGACGGGAGAGGAGCTAAGATGGGAAAGAACGAGACGGATGAGAACCTAGATGGGGCAGAACTAGATGAAGGAGTTAAGAGAGCACTTAGAGGGGACAGCAGAAAGTGAAGAGATAAATCCAGCAAGAAAGGAGCTAACTGAGAGAGCAGAATAGAAGCTGTGTAGAGAGAGAACCGACTCAGAAGAATAAAGTGAATGGACTAAGAGTTTTGTATACATAGATTTGTTAGCATATCCCTCAGATTAATTAATCTGCTACTGGTAGCGTCTCTTCTGGAACTCTGGGAGAAGGCTATCAAGGGTCCTTCATTACATCATACAATAGGCTTCATTACTTCCCGTCACCTCCCACTAGTGTGTGTTTCACAAGGCCACGTGCCCATGACTGCTGAGTCTTCCAGGCTGCAGTGGGGAGTTGTGGAAGGGTAATGTCCCCGACTGTGAGATGTGGTGCCTCAGTTACCTTCCTTTCCTCATTAAGACTGTGTCTTGGGCTAGGCGTTGATGGCGCACGCCTTTAATCCCAGCACTTGGGAGGCAGAGGCAGGCGGATCTCTGTGAGTTCGAGGCCAGCCTGGGCTACCAAGTGAGCTCCAGGAAAGGCGCAAAGCTACACAGAGAAACCCTGTCTCGAAAAAACCAAAAAAAAAAAAAAAAAAAAAAAAAAGACTGTGTCTTGGGGCAGGAGAGATGGCTCAGTGGTGAAGAGCACCTGCTGCTCTTGCAGAAGTCTGTGTTCAATTCTCAGCAGCTACGTAGCAGTTCAGAACTATAACTACAGCTCGAGGTGATCTGCTGACCCCTTCTGACCTCTTCAGGCACCCGTCATGCACAGGGTACATACACTGCATGCAGACAAAACACTTATACACGTAAAATGATAAATAAAGCTTCAAAAGCAAACAAGACTGCATCTCACCAATCTCTCTCCCATCTGTCCCAGCTCGCAATGCCTTGGTGGTCTCCTTTGCAGCCCTGATTGCTTACTCCTTCGAAGTGACAGGACACCATCCTTTTGTTCTGACTGGGAAGATAGCCAAGGGTCTCCCTCCTGTGCGGGCTCCACCCTTCTCAGTGACCACAGGCAATAAGACCATCTCATTCTCTGAGATGGCGCAGGTGAGCAGACGCAAAACCAGTAGCATGACTGAGGCTGAGATGGCCCCTGGGGCGGGTCCTCAAGATGGGGTGTCTCAGGAAAGTGGAGAAGGGACCAAATAGGACACATGCCTTTCTGCCTCGAACCCCTTCCTCCGCTGGACACTGGGAAAGGATGCATTGGCTGGATTCCTCTCCATGCCTCTCTTTTCACGATGAGGTGGTATTTCCTCTCCAGTGTGAATTCACACTCCTGCAGCTTGGGCAATGTTTGCCTCCATTAGCCACCAAGAAGGACCATCCTGCTGCAGTGGGTCCCTGCTTGGAAAGACCTTCCCTGAGCACAGGAAGATTACTCATTGCCCCTCTCTCCTCAGGACATGGGGGCCGGACTGGCTGTGATACCTCTGGTGGGTCTCCTGGAGAGCATCGCCGTGGCCAAATCCTTTGGTGAGATGCCCACTGCCTATAACTCCCCCAACACACACACACACACACACACAGAGAGAGAGAGAGAGAGAGAGAGAGAGAGAGAGAGAGAGAGAGAGCAGGCTCCTGCTTCCTGGGGTGTTTGCCTGTTCTAATTTTTAAAATTAGAATTTTAATACAAGGAATACATGCTCATGTTTTAAAATGAATTGGAGTGGGCTGGGGGTGGGGTTAAGGAACATCTATAACCTAAAATCCAGAAGGCTTCACAGACTGAAAGGGAGCCAGCATGGCCCAGCTGCTCTCAGAATGCAGTCTGTGCAAGTATACAGCACTCCTGGCTCCCAGAGTCCAGACGAGGACACCCAGCACACTGTAAGAAGGACTCTGCAGTGAGGAACCCCATCAGGATGTGATGTTAACATACTGGCAGACTAGCCCGTGTGGGTACATGAGTCCTAGTATGGAGCCCTTGCTGATTTCTGGGGTGTGGATGCTCCTACACATACACAAAACACAACACAACACAACACAACACAACACAACACACACACACACACACACACACACACACACACGTGAGTTCAGATGCCTGCAGAGGCCAGAATGTGTCAGATTCCCAGAAACTGGAGTTGCAGGTGGTGGTGAGCCGCCCGACATGGGTGCTGGGAGCTGAATTTGGGTCCTCTGCAAGAGCAATAAGCTCTTTCAACCCTGGGACATCATTCCAGCCCCAAAATTTGTTTATGTATTTGGTTTTTGTTTGTTTGGTTGGTTGGGTTTTTTTGTTGTTGTTTTTGGTTTTCTTTTTTTGTTTTGTTTTGTTTTGTTTTTGTTTTTCGAGACAGGATTTCTCTGTGTAGCTTTGCGCTTTTCCTGGAACTCACTTGGTAGCCCAGGCTGGCCTCGAACTCACAGAGATCTGCCTGCCTCTGCCTCCTGAGTGCTGGGATTAAAGGCATGCCCACCACTGCCTGGCTTGTTTGTTTTTTATACCGGGCCGTACTATGTAGCCTTGACTGGCCTGGAAGTCACTGCTAGACAAGACTGGCTTTGAACTCACAGAGATCTGCCTGCCTGTCCCTTGGGTGCTAGGATTAAAATGAGCCACCACATCCAGCTGAAAAGTTTTAATTTAATCAGTAAGCAAAGCTGAACTTTAAACTTTAGTACTGGGCTCACTAAATTCCTAAAACTTTGACCCCATGTTTTCTCCCTCCGACTCGGTTTGTCCTCGGGCCTTACCTTTCTAAGGCAGGGCTCTGAAATCCCTCACTCGCCCCACCAGAGACAGCAGTTCTAGCTCTGCCTTACTGGTGTCTGGGTTCCAGTCCACAACCACATCAGGTCCTCTTCAATATGGGGACAGGGTGATTCTGAAGACTCAAACCAGGGCTTGGAGTGGGGGTCAGTGCTACAGCATTTGGCTAACATGTCTGGTACGGGTTCTATCCCCAGCAACACACACCATTCCCATCATCATTCCCAGCAAAAATAATACATGCTTTCAAAACTCCGTATTCATGCTTCCTGCCTGGTCCTGGTTGTGCCTGGAACAGATTCCTTCTCCAGTATTCCAGCACTTTGTCCCTGACCCAATGAGACCCTCTTTAAGATTTGCTTATTTACTGGGCATAGTAAACTACCACTTTTACCCCAGCACCCAGAAATACAGGCAGACAGATCTTCGTGAGTTCAAGGCCAGCCTGGAATTTATAGGGAGTTACAGGTCAGCTAGAGCCACACAGTAATATCCTGTTTCAACCTCCCCTCCAAATTTTAATTTATTTTTATGTATGTATGAGTGTCTGTATGTATGTATGTGCACCACATGTATGCTGTGCCTGCGGAGGCCAGAAGAGGGCGTTGGACCCTTTGAACTAGAGTTACAGACAGCTGTGAGCCACCATGTGGTTCTGGGAACCGAACCCCTGTCTTATGTGAGAGCAGCAAGTGTTCTCAACCACTGAACCAACTCTCTAGCTTTCGGATTTTTAAGGATTTCTTAGTTTAGATCAAGTGTGTTCAGCTTGTGTGTGTTTATGTGTATAAACTAAGTTGCTCGACTTGGTACCACACATTACTTGTTCTTGTACATCAGTGACAACGTTTGTGCTGTCTTTCTCTTCAGCCTCTCAGAATAACTACCGCATTGATGCCAACCAGGAGCTGCTGGCCATCGGTAAGACCCCTTCTGGTCCCAGTGCCTCTGTGTCTGTCCGATTGTATCAGGTTTGACGTTTGTGGGGCAGAGAGGACTTTGAAATCTCAGCTTGGACCTGTCCTCAGGTGTCCACACAGTTCCATCCCTCTCCTGTGGTCTGTTCCTCTGCTGGCCAAGTGCCTGCTGGGCCTGCCTAAACTATAGCCTGGTCCTATGCCGGGGAGGGAGCTGGATGGTGCAGCCAGGCCGACTCACAGGTGAGTCTCCTGAATGCTTTTCCCTGGAAGAACATGTGGTAACGGGGCCCAGGACAGTGCCTCCATCTTTTCCCAGTGTGACCCTCTCCAGGCAAGGACACATGGGTCAGTGAGGACTCAGGTGGTCCACTAGGGTCTGGGTCAGGATTAATTGCACTTTCTTTTGTCCCTACAAACTAACATATGTACTGATGTGTTTTGAAACAACACTAAAAATCTTTCTGTTTTAAAGATTCATTTATTTTTATGTGTTGGGAGTGTGTGTGTGTGTGTGTGTGTGTATACAGTAGAGGTCAGAAGAAGGCATCAGTTTCTCTGGAACTGGAGTTACAAACAGTTGTGAGCCACCATGCAGGTGCTGGACACAGGAGCTGGGTCCTCTGCAAGAGCATCAGTGCTCCTGAAAACTGAGCCATTGCTTCAGCCCTCACTGAGAATCTTGGATTTGATAATGGAACTGTTTTTAATATGTTGTGGGACCTGGGCTTTCCTACCTGGTGAATGCCCACATGAGCCTGGAAACTACTGGGGCTTTTTTTGTTTGTTTGTTTTGTTTTTTGAGACAGTGTTTCTCTGTGTAGCTTTGCACCTTTCCTGGATCTCACTCTGTAGACCAGGCTGACCTCGAACTCACTGAGATCTACCTGGCTCTGCCTCCCAAGGTAATCCCTGATCACCATGGGTCAGTGTGAACCTGTGTAGCCTTTGGTCACTGTCCTGTAGTCGGACTTCCCTTTGGGCTGCCAGCTCACAAGTAACGACATGGAGACTTATTTTTAATTATGAAACTTTGGCCTTAGCTTAGGCTTTTTCCTAACTAGCTCTTATAACTTAAATTAACCTTGTTTCTATTAATCTACATTCCGCCACGTGGCTCAGTTATCTCTTAGTACCGTACACCTAACTTCTTCAGTGTCTCGCTGGTGTTGCTCAAGCACCAGATTCATCCCAAATTCCTCTCTGCCTGGAGTCCCGCCCATTCTCTTCCTGCCTAGCTTATTGGCTATTCAGCTCTTTATTAAATCAATCACAGTATCACATCTTCACATAGTGTAAACAAATATTCCGTAACATTTCCCCCTTTTTGTCTAAATAAAAAGGAAAAGGTTTAACTCTAACACAGTAAAACTATATACAGTAAGAACAATTATCAGGTATTGTCTAAATAAAAATGGAAGGTTTTAAGCTTAATACAGTAAAATTTTATACAATAAAAATAATTATCAAGTATTGTCTAAATAAAAATGGAAGGTTTTAAGCTTAACAAAGTAAAATTTTATATTATAAGAGCAATTATGGGGACTGGAAAGATGACTCAGTGGTTAAGAGCACCCACTGCTCTTCCAGAGGTCCTGAGTTCAATTCCCAGCAACCACATGGTGGCTCGCAACCATCTGTAATGAGATCTGGTGCCCTCTTCTGGCCTGCAGGGACACATGCAGGCAGAATACTGTATACATAATAAATAAATAAATCTTTTTTTAAAAAGAGCAATTATCAAGTATTGTCTAAATAAAAAGGCAAAGTTTTAATCTTTAAAAAGTAAAACTGTATACAATATGAACAATTATCAAGTAAGACATACATTCAAAATTTTCAGTCCATTTGTATTTGGCAAATTCAGAGCAAATACTACATTATCTATCCTATCTTGGAGAGTCCACAGTTTTATACCTAAACCATTTTCTATCATAACTTGTATTACCAGCCTTAAAATATCTTTTTAGACCTTAAAATATTTTCTTAGATAAACAACTTAAGCATTTATATCTCTCAACCTTATACATTTTACACCTCTTTTGTGAGTTTCTTTTCTGAATTTGGTAACAAGGAGAAATGAAACTATAACTTTCTAGTCTTCAACATCATCAAAGTCCTAAGAAGGATTAAATATTAGCTGATTAAACAGGAAGTGCAAAGTAAACAACTTCCAAAACTAAGAAATGACAGAGATGGCTGGCTGGCTGGACAGTCACCCAAGGTTCCTCTGTAACATTGGGACATCCATCTTCAGCTTATGGGCCTAGAGTACCTGACATACTATTGTGAAGCAGGAATTTTTGAAGGACTGCCCTACCTTGTCTTGGCAAAGTTTGGCAGTTGCTTTCTTTTGTGTCATGCTTGTCCAGTTTGGACAGCATACTGTCAGCAGTTGAGGTGGTGTCTTTGCCCAGTGGCTACCTTTGCCACAATGATCAAACTCCATGTGGAGGTCCTTCGATATTCACCATCCTTTTATGAAGTATATTGGTGCAGCCAGGAGCAGTTGTGTCTCCCGTCATGAAAAGCCTTAGGTTATGAAAACCTCTTACATGTCATATTCTGTAGGTCTCTGAAGTGTTTGGAGACCATCTCTCTAGCTACACTGTGTCTGTTTGACCTTGAAAACATACCTGACATGGCCACAAATTTAATTGTTATAGATGACTAACTAACCTACATTTCTTTATTATCCTTAGTAGCTTTCAAGGACTAGAGCTTTTCATTACACTTTTAAATGAGCTGTAGAGGTACAATACCTTAAACAAGAGTAGAAATATATATACAGTATGTTCTAACAAAAAATAGCCTTAAATTTGTATCAATATACAGAAATCCATAGCAATGCAATATATTTGAGACTAGTGGTTGCTTTTTAAAAAAAATAGATTCGGCCGGGTGTGGTGGTGCACACCTTTAATCCCAGCACTTGGAAGACAGAGGCAGGTCAATCTGCTAATTGATGAATTATCACCTCTCCTAATCAAGATGTCTCTCCTATTCAAATCTAATCTTTATCAAAAATCTTGATGATATCCATAGTTTTTCTTTTCCTGTGAAAACAAAAGTAAAACATCTTTCCCAACATAACACATATCGTGGTTTCCATTCTGAGTTCAACACGCCTTTGAAGTACACAGGCTGATTTAATTCAGCATTTTTTTTCTATTTAATGTCTCTCTGAAGCTGCCATACCTTTCTCATTAGCATTTAAAAAATTTAAGGTTAATAAATTTATTAAGCATATCTTTTAAAGTGCGGTTAGATTGTTTTATAACTGTTTGTCCTGTGGGATTTGTGGCATACCTATAATATGCTATATGTTGTAATATGCAAAAAATTTGCACTTTACTAGAGACATACGCTGGAGCATTGTCAGTCTTAATTTGTACAGGTATTCCCATAATGGCCATAACTTCTAATAAGTGTGTAGTTACAGAATCAGCCTTTTTGGAACTCAAAGCAGTTCCCCCTGAAATCCTGAATATGTATCTATGGTATGGTGCACATATTTTACTTTTGTTTGTTTGTTTGTTTGTTTTTCCAAGACAAGGTTTCTCTGTGTAGTTTTGGTGGCTGTCCTGGATCTTGCTCTGTAGACCAGGCTGGCCTCAAACTCACAGTGCTGGCATTAAAGGCATGAGCCACCACCACACGGCATATTTTAATTTTTCAAACTCTGCAAAATGAAACATATCCATTTGTCAAATTTAATTTCTTCGACTAACTTTTGGGTTACTTCTGCAGATAATGGAGTTTGATTATATAAAGAACAAGTAGGACATTTCTTTATAATTTCCTTGGCTTGTTGCCAAGTGATAGAAAAATCTTCAAACCTTTGCTATTAACATGATGTTTCTTATGAAATTCTGAGGCTTCTAGCACATTTCCTATCAATAGCTGATAAATTTCATCATTACCTTGTGCTAAAGGGCCTGGTAGGCCTGTATTGGATCTGATATATGTTATATATAAGGAATGATTTCTATTTCTGGTTACTTGTTATAGTTGAATAAATAACAAGGCTAATTCTGAATCATCTGGAATAAGTTTAGCATTTCAATATGTAAAACAACTCTTTATGCATATTAAGAGTCAGTAACTATGTTAAGAGGTTCTGGAAAATCTAATACCATAAAAATAGAGTATAATTTTGACTTTTGAATGAAATCATAAGGGGTTTGAGCCATTTTATTTATTTTTCCTGACTTATAACCTGTCTTTCCTGATTTATTTACATTAGTATAGAAGGTAGGCTCCAGAAATTGGTATTCCTCATACAATGTGAGGAAGGATCGAATTAATTCATCTTATACACTAAAGTCTCTTGTTTTGGGGATATTTGTTGCTAATCTCTCTCAGAAAAATTACTGCAAGCTCTTTGCCAATATTTAACTTTATTGGCAAGGTTTAACTTTATTAGCAGTTTCAGAATGTCAGTTCTAACAAATCTCCAGCAACACTGTCCAGACTCTACCAAGTCTTCTGCTGCCCCTGCCCCTCCTTACTCTCCTCTCAAGGGCCTGAGCATGGCTCTGGACTCCAGAGGGGCTGGTACTTAAGTAATCCCCAATCTTTGGGGCTTTTTCTCATTCTTCTGTGAGTCTCCCACGCCTTCTAGTGACCTTGGTCAGCCCAGCCTGTGGGTGTAGGGACAGAAGAGGGTGAATGTAAAAGAATTGGGGTCTCTGATCAGTGTTTAAGACTGCCAACCCATCCTGGCCGAGGAGCTGTTGGCAGCACATGGCTGCTGGAGACAGAGTCATTTTTCTTCAGTGGTGTGGCCATTGATCATTTGTCCGTGCTTTGTGTCTAAGTAGGGCAAGGCGACTGGCTTCCTTACATTTAGTGCTAGGGAAGTTCCAGGAGCAGGCCTTGAACCTGTAGTTGCCTCATAGGTCATTGTAAAGGTTCATGGGTGGGATGGGTGTTAGGTAGGCAGAGTGTGGTAAGTGTGGGCCAAGATCTTAGTTCCTTGGTCCAGCAAGGCTATGGTCCTGGATTTGATATGGTCTGTAGTGTTACCTGGGGAAGGCACCTCGCTGGCCTTGACCTTCGGTCCCTCAGCTTGACTTGGCATTCACAACAGCCATGTTACAGGTACTCAGGTAGATGTCTTCTCCATAGTTACTGATGCTGTCTCTAAGGGGTCATCAGGCTTCACATGGCAAGGCCTGAGCCAACTCTACTTTAAACCCAGAACAGATGGACATGGTGGTCCACACCTGTGATTTCACCACCCAGTGAAAGTAGAGACACAAGACCACAAGTTCATTATCAACTACATATCAAGTTCATGACCAGCCTGGGATACATGAGACCTTGTCTCAAAAAGCAAAAACTGGGGGCTGGCCGGGCAGTGGTGGCACACACCTTTAATCCCAGCACTTGGGAGGCAGAGGCAGGTGGATCTTTGTGAGTTTGAGGCCAGCCTGGTCTACAGAGTGAGTTCCAGGACAGGCAGGGCTGTTATAAGGAGAAACCCTGTCTCAAGGGGAAAAAAAAAAAAAAAGCAAAAAGCCTAGAATTAGAGGTGGGAGTTAAAAAACTAGACTCCACAGGGTGATGGTGGTGCATGACTTTAAGCTCAGGAGGCAGAGGCAGGTGGATCCCTGAGTTCAAGGCCAGCCTGGTCTACAGAGTGAGTTCCAGGAAAGGCTCCAAAGCTACACAGAGAAATCTTGTCTCAAAAAAACAAAAAACAAAAAAAACCTAGACTCCAACGCAGGTGAATGTGATAAAGATCACCTCTGTTCTCTCCTCAGGCTTCTCCAATATGCTGGGCTCCCTTGTCTCATCTTACCCAGTCACTGGCAGCTTTGGGCGGTGAGTGGCCATGTTCTTTCTTCTCTGTGCACTTAGGGTCCGCAGGGACCAAAGACCACTTTTCCCCTACCACACCCTTAACCACGTTTGACTATTTCTTCCTTCTCTCTATTAGTCCCCCAGGCATTCTAAAGACCTTTAGAAAGCTGTGACCGTGCCCACAGCAAGGAAGGTTACAGAATAGCTCCTGGCATCCCTGCGCTGCATTTAGTGGTAGAAGTCCCTGGCCCATCCAGGCATGCTGGTACCTGAGTTAATTCCAAAGGAAAGTGGGGAGAGAGCCTGGCATTGTGGCACACACCTTTAGTCCCAGCACTTGGGAAGCAGCGGAAGCTGCATCTATATAGTGAGGTTAAGGCCAGTCTGGTCTACATAATGAGTTCCGGGATAGCCAGGTCTATATGGCGAGAGACTGTTGAGAGAGAGAGAGAGAGAGAAGAGAGAGAGAGAGAGAGAGAGAGAGAGAGAGAAGAGAGAGAGGAGAGAGAGGAGAGGAGAGGAGGAGAAGAGAGAGAGAGGGAAAGAGAAAAAAGAGGGAGAGGAAGAAAGAAAGGAAGGAAGAAAGAAAGAAAGAAATGGGTACAGGAAGTTCTCAGTCTCTGCCCTGATGAGTCAGGTTTGGAGGCAGTCTTCCCTGGAGTCTGGAAGACGGGAGGGGAAGTCCCATGACTGAAAGGGGAACTGTGCCTTCCTCAGCAGGAACTTAGGATGTAGGGGGCAGAAGACGGGAGATCTTAAAGGAATTGGGGTTCTTGATTGATGTCTTCATACTTAATAGACAGCATGTATTAGGGAAGGCAAGGCAGCCCACCCACCCAGTGTGGCCCGTGGTGAGTTGCCTGTGCTCCGCGTCCAGGCTTATGCAGGGGCCGTCCAGACGAGGCGTGAGTAAGAAGGGGGATGTGTTAGGAAGAAAAAGAGGAAGTGGAAGGGGACACGAGAGAGGAATGGGGGATGATGTCAAGATAAACTTTTATAAAACTGTCAAAGGACAGCCGGGCAGTGGCAGCACCTGCATTTAATCCCAGCACTCAGGAGGCAGAGGCAGGCAGGTCTCTGGGAGTTCGACACCAGCCTGGTCCACAGAGCGAGATCCAGGACAGGCTTCAAAGCTACACAGAGAAACCTTGTCTTGGGGAAAAAAAAAATGTAGACAACCATGGAGATTGTGCCCAGTGCCCTGCAGCTGTGCTGACTGAGGGATTCAGTCACCTGTTGTCAGCTCAGCCTGCCCTCACTCCCATCTCAGATCTGACTGCAAGGTCAGCCCCAGTATGAGGCCAGACAACTCCCCTCAGCCACTGGAGATGGACAGGTTTCTTCCTGTTGTCTTCCAGGACAGCTGTGAATGCCCAGTCGGGAGTGTGTACCCCGGCAGGGGGCCTGGTGACTGGTGAGTCCCCCACCTTCTTTACCTTGGGTCCATGCATGGGCATGGTGGAGAAGGGAAGGAGCCCATAATTTTCTTAACTACGTAGAGCATTCGTACCAAGTCTGTGTGGGTCCACAGCTGTGTCCCGCTGGACACCAGGCCCCTCCATCCCTTAACTTGGTTTTGTGGGTGCTGGGTGGGACCCCTCCCCCACAGGTGTGCTGGTGCTGCTGTCCCTGGACTACTTGACCTCACTCTTCTACTACATCCCCAAGTCTGCACTGGCCGCCGTCATCATCATGGCTGTGGCCCCGCTCTTTGATGCCAAGATCCTCAGGACGCTCTGGCTTGTTAAGAGTATGTATGTGCGCACTCAAGGCAGGCAACCTCTGACATGGTGTCCGAAGGCCAAGGGCATCTTTGATTACCCCTCTCAGCCTGCAGCCCTACCTTGGGCTAGAGCGGGGGCATTGTGGTAAACTGAGGAAAGGACACACGAAAAGCTAGGAAATATAATTGTTACTCGGGGTATCTGCTTGGGGGAGCTGGACTTTGGTCCATGCAGAGCTGAGCTCAATGGAGAATGGGGTTCCCCCATTCTGTCCCCTCCCTCCCCTCCCATCTTCCTTTCTCTCCCTGTGGGTGGGTGGGTGACTGCCCAGCCCCACGGAACAGCCTTTCTGCCTCCCCTTCTTCCTCGTTGGCCACAGTTACCAGATGTAGGCGTGGTCAGTTTTTCTGTCTCAGTCTTTCCGTGGGTCACCACATTTCATCTTTAGGACAGCCTTGAAGTGTATTACTGGTGGGGGGGATATAATAGATGCTTCCAGAGGAAGCTGGGGCTCCATGGAGAGTGGGCATGTCTGGGTTCCTGCCTCAGAAGTAGAATCCCAGGCTGAGTCAAGAGTATTTTGAACCCAGGACACTACATCAGACAAGGAGTCCTCTGAGAATCCTGGGAGTCACAGGACACACACACACACACACACACACACACAGAGAGACATATCACACATACATACACAGACACACAGGCATAGACATATATACAGACAGACAGACACACACACACACACACACCTACCCCTTCTCTTTGTCCCTTTTCTCTGGGTTCTCTGACAAGCTCCTCCTCATGCCTACTTGCTCACAGGGGCTGGAGGAATGGGACTGGGCCAGGCAGGTCCTACCCTGCTAGACAAGGACCTAATTCTCTGCCCGTGGTCTGTGGGCCAGCAGCAGCCCCCAGCTTCTATTCTGGTAACAGATCTTTAGGGCTCTCACCCCTACTATTAACCCAGGAGATGCTAAGGGCTGGCCACTGGGCCATGGGGCCCAGGGAGCAGGGAGCAGGATGTGGTGCCCTGAACCCTCACTTCTTCTAGGGCTGGATCTGCTGCCACTCTGCGTGACATTCCTGCTGTGCTTCTGGGAGGTTCAGTACGGCATCCTGGCCGGGACCCTGGTGTCTTTGCTCATCCTCCTGTACTCTGTGGCTAGGCCCAAGACCCAGGTAGGCCCAGAGTGGGGACATGTCGTCGGCGGGAATCCCTGGGTTGCTAAGGTAGCTGAGATGTCTTCTGTTTTCGGTGCTTCTGAGGGAGAGCCATCTCTAGCTCTCCTGAGTGTGAGGTGTTGGGGGCTCCCCTGCCAGCTACCCATCCTGCTGTACCCCGTGTGCTAGGCTTGGGTCAGGGCTTCCTGCCTGTCCACGAGCAAATGAGCAAAGCCTGGAAGAATATCCTTGTAGGGCCCGTGGGAACACTGAAGGAAGACCCCAGACTCTAATAGTATGGAAGAACAAAGAGTGTTTATTATCCCATCGTGCATGTGGGGTCGCTCACCTGCGCAAAATGTTGACGACTTTGAGATGAGTGCGGGCCCCCTAGCACAGCTAAGGGAGTTTCAGGGTCAGCTACATAACTGGTCAAGCAGGCAGCATTTACATTAGTGTAGTTCTTTTCTTTCTTTTTTTTCACATGCCAATTTTTTTTATTCTCACAATTCTATATTCTTTTTTTTTTTTTTTTTTTTTTGAGGGAGGACGTTAGTGTATTTCTAATTCGCTGAGGTTTAGTCTTAGCATTTTTGGACACATCTGCACAGCTTGGATGTGAGCAGAAGGCGCTGCTGGGTTTGTCCTTGAGACACTGTGAGGCTGACTTAGACCCTCTGTGTTTGGTCTCTCCCTCGACCCTGAATATAAGGGCCTTGTAGATTGATGGCCTTTTGTTGGCAAAGACACCTGCTTGCCCTCTCAGAGAGCTGCAACTTAAATTCAGTTGTAAAAGTGGGAGTTAAAGGCCTTCGTCCTGCCCCATCCGCCTCTGGCGTCCACTCTGCCTTCCTCCATCCAGGTGACAGAAGGACACGTTCTTGTCCTGCAGCCGGCCAGTGGCCTGCACTTCCCTGCAATCGATGCCCTGCGAGAGGCAATAATGACCCGGGCACTGGAAGGTATGTGGGTCAGCCAAGGTGAGCAGAGATCAGCACGCACCCCCGCATTCGCGTACACCACAGCCTCAGCACCCTCAGGCACAGCCTCGGTGGTCAGGGAGACAGTCACCTGCTTTCACATTTCAGGCCTCTGAGTAGTGTCTGCTGCCAATCGGACAGTCCCCTGACGCCCCCACAGCCTGTTTCAGCAAAGGCCATGTTTGCTCCTGGTCCTCTGCCTGGGGAATTGACATTCGGGGAACCCAAGAAGGAAGTGGCTTTCTCCAGACAGCCATTGCCTCCACCCTGGCCCCTTTGCTCAGTGACAGCCCCGGGGAACGGTCTCTTGATGGCCTTGCTTCATTCACCCCTTCCATGGCTGCAGAGCCATGGTTTTACCTTGTGCTGTAACAGACTCTTGGCCTCCCTCCCCAGCATCCTTACCACGCTGCGCGGTCCTGGAGTGCACGCATGTCAGCAGCATAGACTACACCGTGGTTGTGGGGCTCAGTGAGCTCCTGGAGGATTTCCAGAAGCGGGGCGTCTCCCTGGCCTTCGTTGGCCTGCAGGTAGGAGAGGCCACCTCAGAGGAGGGTCCACAGCTCTCCCTGTGGCTCTGGGCTATTGTGACACCTGTGGATACATACTATTGCATGTACACTTTTGCCTCATGCAAGGAGTGTATATGCAAGAGGCTGAGGCAAGAGAGTTGACATGAGTTCAAGGCCAGCCTGGGTCACACTTTAAGTATAAGGCTAGCCATGGCTACAGAGTAAGACCCTGTCAAAAACCAAAATTAAGCCAGGCGGTGGTGGTGCATGCCTTTAATCCTAGCACTCAGGAGGCAGAGGCAGAGGATCTCTGTGAGTTCAACGCCAACCTGAGCTACCAAGTGAGTTCCAGGAAAGGCGCAAAGCTACACAGAGAAACCCTGTCTCGAAAAGCCAAAAAAAAACAAAAAAACCAAACAAACAAAAAAATTAAAATATTTTAAAATCCTAAATGATCATTAAAAGGACCCATGTCCAGGCCTCTCTGCTGCTGTGGTTGTAACTTGGCAGGTTACTGACCATCTGACTTCATTCTCCTGTGGTCAGTGCAGACCCACACATGTGGTGTGTGTGCCCAGTGCTGGGAACTTAAGGCCAGGGCCCTGGTCCAAGGCCATGCCTGTGCCCATTGTGCTCTGTGTGTGTGTGTGTGTGTGTGTTGTGTGTGTGTGTGTGTATGTGTGTGTGTGTGTGTGTATGTGTGTGTGTGTGTGTGTGTATGTGTGTGTGTGTGTGTGTGTGTATGTGTGTGTGTGTGTGTGTGTGTATGTGTGTGTGTATGTGTGTGTGTGTGTGTGTGTGTGTGATGTGTGTGTGTGTTGTGTGTGTTGTATGTGTGTGCACAGAGCCCCCATCCTCATGGTTGTTAGATCAAGATTCATGAGTAAATATGGAAATAAAAGAAAGAGGAGGCCAACCTCTGCAGAAATGGGGTGTCCTTTGATCAGAACAGAGTGGAGACTGTGCCCAGGCGGCACTGGCTTTATAGGGAGGAAGAGGGGACCGTGGGGGAGGATTTATCCGTGGGTGTGCTCTGCGTACTCTCAAGGCTGAGTGGTGCCAGCAGATGTTCTCGTTGCTGTGTTGACTGTTCAGTCAGGCGGTGTTTTTATCATGGTGCCCAGTCGGGGGCTGAGGTTCGTTAGTTTAGATCATTATGGAGACAGTTCCTATGGAAGGTCCTCTGGCAGGAGGACCCCAAGGTCCACCTTCCTCCTCCTCCTCCATCCATATGAGACAAAGCAGAATCTCACAGGAACACTAGGCGTCCACTAGTCTACCTCTCCCATGTTGCAGAGCAGCCATCCCCTGCCCTGGATTGAAGCCTGTCTGTCCCCCAGGTGCCTGTGCTTCGCACACTGTTGGCCGCTGACCTGAAGGGGTTCCAGTACTTCACCACTCTGGAGGAGGCCGGTGAGTGCCAGGAAAGCCCTGGGCTTGGGAAAGGCCCTGGCCCCAGGCAGGCCCACACTTCCTTCCTCAGCACCATACCCTGGGTGACGACGGTCATTCCTCGATACCCTGGGTGACGACGGTCATTCCTCGATACCCTGGGTGACGACGGTCATTCCTCGAATCCCGTCCAGTGGTAGGACCTGGCCTTATGGTCAGTTTTCAGTACTTGATAAAATCCCGTGTGTTTTGCAGAGAAATCCCTGCAGCAGGAACCAGGGACTCAACCCTACAACATCCACGAAGACTCTGCCCAGAGCACAAGATCTCCCTGCTGAAGTCTCTGGAAGGTTCTGTCACCTGACAGACTCACCAGCCTGGTGGGACTGAAAACGTACCCCACAGGTGGCTCTGGAAAAGAGCAGGGAGTCATGTGGTGTGACTTTCCTGCTGTCCCCTACCTGTGAGAATTTGGGGAGTGGGGTTGGGATCTTCCAGAGAGAGGCCAGGTGAAACAGGAGGACCCAGGGCTTGTGGCCTAGGTTGGCTGGGTTGAGCTGGCACTTCCCAGGTCCTGAATTCCTCTTTGGAACCAGGCCCTGCCCGAGACGAGGCGGAAAATCAAGCATCTCAGAGATGTGTCTGACTACGGCTCAGAGTTCAAGCTGAGCTGAGAGGGGACCACAGTGTGCCAAGTACAATGAAGGCTGTTTAAAATGGTGTGTTTTTAAATGAAAGTCATCACTTTGGTGTTTTTGTTGGGGAAAAAAAAAAAAAAGGCAAAACATTAATGCTTGTTTAAAGAAAAAAAAAAAATCCAAGAACTCATCTATCCCATTCACCGTCCTCCTCACCTGAGGTCCCCTGCCCAGGACAGGTATCTGTCAGTGTGTACACATGGTGGCCTCTTATGTGAACCAAATCACTACATCAAAGTGCTTTGTAAACCATCTTTATGCAGTCATTTACTGTGAGTTATTTATTATGATGATGGATGGCATTAAAATACAAGATTTTTATTTATTCTGCTTGTGTGTCTGGGTCCGTGTATGTGTGTGTGTGTGTGTGTGTGTGTGTGTGTGTGTGTCTGGATAGGGACCTGTATAGAGGAAGCCATGAATGAATGAAGGATGTGCGCATGCCCATGCCAAGGAGTCCATTGCCTCAGCCCCATGAGAGTGGCAAAACCTTGGCTGGTGAGGCTCAGAGGGATGGCCAGACCTTCCTGGGGGTCTCGTGCCCGTGAGTGGCGATGTGCACAGAAACTAGCCTTGCAGCTTCTTCCTCCTCCTGGTTGCTGACAGCCTGAGCCTGCTCACCTACCAACACCTGCCCAGCTAGCGGTCCTTGCCCCTGTGATGTACATGATAAACACACTGAGGCTGGGGTCTGGGCTGTGGAGGAAAGAGGTGTGGCTAGTGCCTTCTCCGCCTGAAAGTGTGTCTGTCTTTCCTAAGTCCCCTTGGTGCCCCTAGTCGGGGTTCCAGGACTGAAGCCGCACAGGATGAGGCCGGTGACTTACAGCAGCAGAAATGACTCACAGACAGCCGCGTCACCACTCCAGCATGAGTGACAGCTCGAGGGTTAGAGTGTCCTTACCAGGTCGCTCACTTGGGCTGTCTGCTGGACAGCTCAGCTGCTCTGTCTCGGTCAGGCCATTTTGTCTGGGTCTCAGCAGAAAGGGGGAGGGAGGGACACTAGTGATTCTGGTTTCAGAGACTTCCTTAAGCTACTGCGTTGTTTACTTCCTGGGATTAAGAAGCTTCCCTGTAGGATGGTCTGTCACCTTGTCTTAAAACATCCTGTGCCTTAAGGAGTTTCCCTCCAAGATGGAGGTTTTATTTCAAATAGTTTCACAACAGTCGTATGTGGTATGTCTTGGAGCTGTGGTCCTATTCCTATTTTGTGGTATGGTGAGGGGTCATGTTCCTATTCCTGGTTTGTGGTGTGGTGTGGCACAGTGTCCCTGTTATTGGTGAGGCTCCTTCCTAAACACTGTCATCTATTTACCCATAATGCCCTGGGCAGTGCCCTTAGTGCCACTGGCCAAGAAGGAGGCAGCTACAGACAGGCTTGGGGCCACATTCCTGCCCTAAGACAAGACAAGGTGACATGGGCAGGTGAGGTTGTAATTCAGCCAGCAGTGCTAGCTAGGAGTCTGCTTCCCTTCTGAGGAAGGGGTCAATCCATCACTCTGGACCCCAGGAACCGTGTTTCTGCAATGAAGGGCGACCTTACAGCCAGTGCCTGCTCTGGGCTCAGTTGTGGCCCCTGATTAGTCTGAGTTTGTAACTCCATGCACCTATGAATATCTTCCTGGGAACTGGTCTTTGTAGATGGAGCTAGTTAAACTCAGGGTACATGATACTACATCAGGGCAGGCCCCAAATCTAACATGTATCCTCTTAAGCAGAGGAAACACAGGGCAGCAAACTGGCTTGTCAGCACTTTGACTAATATGCTGAAGCCCTGGGTTTGAACTCATGCACCACATAAACGATGCCTTTGTTACTTTTCAGTTGCTGTGATGAGATACCATGAACAAAGCAACTTCAAAAAGAAAGCATTTCATTTAGGCATTCATAGTCCCAAAGCTTAGACTCTTTGACCATGGTGGGGAACGTGGGAACAGTCAGGGAAACATGGATTTGGAGCAGTAGCTGAGAGTTTACATCTGATCCACGGGCACTGGGAATGGTGTAGGATTGTGAAACCTCAAAGCCCACCCCCAGTGACACACCTCCTCCAACAAGGCCACACCTCCTAATCCTCCCCAAACAGCTCCACCCATCTGGGGATCAAGCATCCCAATCGATGAGCCTGTGAAGTTCACTTTCATTCAAACCACCACACCTAGGTACTGTGCATCCTGTCGTCCTAGCACTGACATGGTAGAAGGAAGGTCAGATGTTCAAGGTCATCCTCAGCTAGTAGTGACTCTGAGGGAGACTCCGATGACAACTGAGACTGTCCCAAGAGTGAGCAAGCCAAGACAGCTGAGGACAGCTGTGATGGCTGTCCTTAGTTGTCAACTTGACTACATCTGGAATTAACTAAAACCCAAAAATGAGACACACCTGTAGGAATTTTTATTTAATTTGAAGTGGTAAGATCCATTTCTTTTTTTTTTTTTTAAGATTTATTTATTTATTATGTATACAGTGTTCTGCTGCATGTATCCCTGTGGGCCAGAAGAGGGCACCAGATCTCATTATAGATGATTGTGAGCCACCATGTAGTTACTGGGAATTGAACTCAGGACCTCTGGAAGAGCAGTCAGTGCTCTTAACCTCTGAGCCGTCTCTCCAGCCCATGACAACTTTGTTTGGTTGTTTGTTTGTTTGTTTTTTGAGACAGGGTTTCTCAGTGTAGCCTTGGCTGTCCCAGAACTCACTCTGTAGACCAGGCTGGCCTTGAACTCACAGAGATCTAACTGCCTCTGCCTCCTGAGTGCTGGGATTAAAGGCATGCGCCACACCATCCTGCCCCATGGCAACTCTTAAAAAAGAAAACATTTAATTGGGGCTTGGCTGACAGTTCTGAGGTTTAGTTCATCATCATCATTGCAGAAAGCAAGGCAACATGCAGACAGACATGGTGCTGGAGAAGGAGCTGAGAGTTCTACATCTGGATCCTCAGGCAGTGGAAGAGAGACACTGGGCCTGGCTGAGCATCTGAAACTTCACAGCCCACCCCCAGTGACACACACCTCCAATAGTGCTACTCGCTGTGGCCTATGGAGGACATTTCCTTTCTAACCCCCACACTCCACTTCCTGACCCCCCAGAGGCTCATGGTATATCACAGCCCACAGTCTATCACAGTATCAGCTCTGTTTAAATGTCCAAAGTTCAAAGTCTCTTCTAAGACTCATGCAATCTCTTAACTTTAATCCCTAGTGAAATCAAAATGAAAAAGCAAATCACATACTTCCAACATACAACAGCACAGGATATACATTACCAATCCAAAGGGGATTAAGAGGGAGCATAGTGAGGAAATACTGGACCAAAGCAAGACCAAAAACCAGATGGGCAATCTCTAAATTCTTTACCTCCATGTTTGATGGAAAAGCACTCTTCAGATCTCCAACTCCGTTTGGCTTTGTTGACTGCAACACACTTCCCTCTCTTGGGCGGGTTCCACTCCGTTAGCAGCTTTCCTTGTCGGCAGCAGTAAGTTTGCTGCCTTCATTTTAAATGCCCTTTTTGTCCTGCCCCAGTTAAGTTGTTTGTGTAAAAAATGTGCAGTTGGGTTCCAGAGGGTGCTGGGGATCAGTTCCCCTGTGGTTTTTCCTGTTTGGAAAACAGTGTCCGG
The DNA here is from genome assembly GCF_004664715.2 of Peromyscus leucopus. NCBI lineage: Eukaryota > Metazoa > Chordata > Mammalia > Rodentia > Cricetidae > Peromyscus > Peromyscus leucopus. The sequence continues at coordinate 103,964,566 of NC_051086.1, forward strand.
CTTGCCTAGGATACAGAGTAACCATTCCTTGACTCCTGCTGTCAGAGGGGTATATAAGCCCATGTTGGTACTGAAGAAAGAGCTGCTTCCCTGAGAACTGAAACATGGTGTCTAGAGTGCTGTTTAACCTCGGCGTCGCCAGATTTCGTGCTCCAGCTGCGCGGGTCGCAGCATTCCTTGATAGGAATCCCATGACTCCGGCATCTCCAACATCTTGGGGTCTCCAAGGCAATCTAGGCTTCACCTTCACAGCTTCACACAATGGCCTCTCTGGGCCTCCATTCAGGAACACCCCTGGCACATGCCTGGCCTCAGAAGTTTTCCTTAGTCTTGGAAGGGATTCCATAACTCTTTATTGTATCTTACTCTAAAGCCAGAACCACATGGCTAGTGCATTTGTGCTTTCTAGGCTAGACTGCACTTGTTTTTCCCCTTTTTTTTTTTTTTCCTGTTTTTTTTCTGTCTCTTCTTTCCTGTCTATCTTTTATTTTGCCATTCAGCTTTTCTTTTCTCTTTATCTTCTTGAACAGGATGCTCATTCACTCTGTACCTGGCTCCTCAAACCTACATTTTGTATTTTTCCTTTAGTGCTCCTTTTATTCTCTGATGGCCATCGCACTAATATTCCTTTTCTCTGTTCATAACTCTCTTTGAGTCACATTTTCGCCCACAGTTGTCTCTAGACAATATTCCTTCTCTGACTCTGAGCCACACTGTCCTCACTTCGCACTGTCTTCTATGCGCCTGCAAGTATAGCCCATTAAGCCCCACTTAAAGTGTTCAATTCCTTTTCTAGTCCAAAGTCCCAAAGTGTTCCATATTCTTCCTAACAAAAGTGTGGTCTGGAGTAACATGACAATACCCCAGTCCCTGGTACCAAGATCTGTTTAGTTTGGGGTTCTATTGCTGTGAAGAGACACCATGACCACAGCAACTCTTATACAGGAAATCATTTGACTGGGGCTGGCTTAGAGTTCAGAGGTTTAGTCCATTGTCGACATGGAAGAAGGAAGTTTCTGCTCTCTGCCTGCTTGCTCTCACTCTTGCTGGCCAGTCCATTCCTTCACGGGCATTAGAGCCTACTTCTTTGGGATTCTGTGAGAAAACTGAAGACCAGCTGAGACATTCAGCCTCCTGGACTGAGCAACTACTGGATTTTTGGACTTTCCATTCCTAGGCAGCCATTGTTGGATTAGCTGGACCACAGCCTGTAAGTCTTGCTAATAAATCTCATATATATGTGTGTGTGTGTGTGTGTGTGTGTGTGTATGTGTATATGTATATATACATGTATGTATATATACATATATATTCATTCTATAATTCTGTCACTCTAGAGAACCCTGACTAATACAACCACCAAACCTCAGAAGTCAGGGGAGACAAGGGGGAACCCTTTCTCAACCCCTCTGAAGGCACTGACCCCACCTGCATCCTGACTTCACTTCCAGCCCCCAGAACAGTCAGGCAACACAGCTTCTTAGTTTCTCTTCCCAGAGCTAAGTCAGCCCCAGGACACCAAGGTCTCTGTGGTTGCCGCAGGGAGACCTGGGATTTGGAGCTCTAAGGGGTGACAGCCCAAGGAGAGCATCAACACAGGGATTCTGTCTGCCCTGCCTAGAGCTCAGGGGCACACTGGAAAAGGGCAGGAGGTGGATTGCAGAGTCTGGATGCCCAAGCACAGAGCTGAGGGTCATGTGAGAGGGGTCAGTCACAACTCATTGTCTACACGTTTGTATGAAGGCATGCATATTTATCTTTGAAATAACTGCAAGGGTTTGTTTGTCTGGGGACAGGGTCTCCCTGTACTGCTTAAGACCACAGGGTCCAGCAACCCTGTTGCCTCAGCTTCCCAGTACCTGGGATTAGGGATGAGAGCCACCGTGCTCTTCTCAGTAACTACAAACTGTTAAAAGAGGTGGTGGCGCACGCCTTTAATCCCAGCTCTCAGGAGGCAGAGGCAGGCAGATCTCTGTGAGTTCAAGGCCAGCCTGGTCTACAGAGTGAAATCCAGAACAGGCACCAAAACTACACAGAGAAACCCTGTCTTGAAAAACCAAATAAATAAATAAATACTACAAGGTGACTCTGGTTACTCTGGCCCTGATCTAAGATTGACGTTATCATGGTCGTTGGCCTATAAAAATGCTTCTACTCCTGTGTTGTAGAATATTATTTTAAGGTGTGTTACTTTTGTTTATATTACATTTGTTTAACTCCGTGAAGCTGTGTTACTGTGCCTGTGTAAAACACCTGATGTTTTAATAAAGAACTGAGTGGCCAATAATGAGGCAGGAGAAAGGATAGATGGGGCTGGCAGGCAGAGAGAATATATAGAAGGAAAACTCTGGGAAGAGAGAAAGAAGATCTAGCAGCCAGAGAAGGAGGAGGACCTCAGGGGCCAGTCACCCAGCTAGACAGCCAGCCATGGAGTAAGTGTAAGGTACAGAAATAAGAGAACAGGAAAAGCCCAGAGGTAAAAGGCAAATGGGATCCGTTACATTAAGGAAAGCTGGCTAGAAACTAAGGAAGCTAAGGCTGGGCATTCATAGATAAGTTTCTGTGTGATTTATTTGGGAGCTGCATGGCGGGCTCCCCAAGAAAGAGTAAAGATCCCAACAACATCCTGAGCTTTGGAACTTGTCTACTCTTGGTCACAGGCCATAATAAAGGCCTCCTTGTACTCTCAATTACTCTGGTAAGGGTGATGGGCTGTAACATTTTCATGTGGATTGTTTCAAAATTCCCCAATAATAAAATTAACCTGTTTTTTGTGTATTTGGAATTTTTTAAAGCCTTTTCTTGTATGTGATCTCAGATCAAGCCCAGGACCTCCTCAATGCAAGGCAGCTCCATGCTGAATCATGTCCACAGCCATGGGGGTTTTGTTTTATTGTATTATATTTTGAGACAGGATACTATTATCTGGACCAGGCTGGCATCATACTTATGATCCTCCTGCCTCTGCATGCTAGGGAATACTAGGGGAGAGTGCTATGGGTTTGACTATTGGAAAGCCTTCCTCCTTGCTGGGTAAAGACTTTCTGGTGTCTTCCTAGGGAGCACCCACACCCTTGAAGTAACCCCTCATTGGTCCCCAGAGTGAACTTAGGTGGCTCCTATGCCAGTTTGTCACTGGGACCCTAGCAGGAAAGGGAGTTGTTTACATCTATCCTGGGAAGAAGTTCTAACAATCCCACTTTTGTGTTCTTAAAACAATTTATGTGTTTGAATATCTTGCCTGCATGCATGTATGGGTGCCTGGTGCCCATGGAGATCAGAAGAGCGGCAATAGATCCCCTGAACTATTAATGGAGTTAGAGAGTTTGTGAGCCATCATGCTTGGAATGGAGCCCAGATCCTCTGCAAGAACAAGCTTCCTAAGCCACTTTGCCATCTCCCCAGCCCCTAACAACATTGTTTCAAGACTGACTCCAGCTGGTTGTTTTGCCCTGTTTTTTTGTTTTTTTGTTTTTCCTTCTGTGGAGCCCAGGAGCTTGCACGTGGAAAACAGAGCACTGCTACCAAGGAACTACACGGGAAACCCTTGTCCTGAGTGTTTCCTGTAGTCAGGCAGCTACACAGTTAAGTCAGTTCCTCTAACTACCTTTGGCAAATGCCCACACACAGGGAAAAGGCCTTGAGTACTCCCTCCTGTTTGTGGCCAAGCAGCTGCAGAGCCTCAGAGACTTGCGTACACTTTGATATCCACACTGCAGCCGAGTAGTCCCGAGCCTGAAACAAAGTTACAGTTTATTAAGAAAGGAGCCCGGAGTGATGCCACATATCTAACCCTGGCACTTGGAAGACAGCGGCAGATCTCTGTTGAATTCCAGGCCAGCCAGAGCTACATATGAAACCCTGTCTTTAAAAAACAAAAAATACGGGCGGCGCACGACCTTAATCCCAACACTCGGGAGGCAGAGGCAGGCGGATCTCTGTGAGTTCGAGACCAGCCTGGGCTACAGAGTGAGTTACAGGACAGGCTCCAAAGCTACACAGAGAAACCCTGTCTGGAAAAAACAAACAAACAAAAAAAGGAGCTGGGAAGATGTGGGCTCAGGCCTTTAATCCCAGCACCTCTTGTGAGTTCAAAGCCAGCCTGGTCTACAGAGTGAGTTCCAGGACAGCCAGGTCAGTTTCATGGTGAAACACTGTGTCTCGAAATGTCATGGCATGGGTGTATGGGTTCAGCCTCTAAGGACTGAAGCACTGGCCCCTTGCCCAAGGTGTTTTTATTTTTCTCTATATTTACAGTTTAACAAGTTGATTTCCATATGCTCAATACACCTGAAAGGAGCTCCCAAAGATACAATGCCAAGTGCAAATTCCTGGATTCATCAGGTACCATGGTTTTCCAGGTTTCCTGAACCAGGTTTTGCATAAGCTTTGTATCCTTGGGAGACTCTCAGATTCACCTAGGGAGACAAGAGAAACAAAGGGTGTCTGCTAAACAAAAGATGGATTAGGGCTAGGTGCTACTCTCTGGAGCCAGGCCAGGTGCGGCTCAGCAGAAATGCAGCCACAACCCTGTCTCCAACCAAAAAAAAAAAAAAAGACTGAAGTAAGTGTGTGTGTGTGTGTGTGTGTGTGTTTACAGCTACAGGTGTAGGTAGTTTGTGAAGTGATGTCCTTGGGTACACGAGATTCTGAGGAATTTTGGGTGGCGTACTGTATAAGCTTAGAGATGGGAAAGAAGAGCTCATAGGTAAACATCCCAGGATACAGCATGCATGCTTGTAATCTCAGCGCTCACAGGCAGAGGCAGGAGGATCACAAGAAGGATCTATCTTGGGCTATCTAAGGAGCTCCAGGCTAACCAGGGCTACATAGGGAGTCCCTGTCTACAAACAAGTGAGCACCGAAGGTCACAGGGTCAAGATGCACATTCTGGTGTGAGCATGGTTGTGATATTCCAACAAGGTGATCTCTGAGAACAGGAATTCATCATCTCTCAGAGCAGGAATGTTCTTCCGTTTTGTAAACACTCTTAGCATGTGAGAGGCATAGGCCAGACGGGAGTGAGAGCCTTATCCTCCACCTCACCTTAATATTACTCAAATTTCTTTTTGGTTTGTTGAGACAGGGTTTCTCTGTGTAGTTTTGGTGCCTGTCCTGGATCTCACTCTGTAGACCAGGCTGGCCTCAAACTCATAGAGATCCACCTGCCTCTGCCTCCTGAGTGCTGGCACTAAAGGCATGCATCACTACCACCTGGCTCAAATTTCTTATTTACTTATTTTTGTTTTTTGAGACAGAGTCTCTATGTAGCCCTGGCTCTCACAGAATTCAAAATATAGACCAGACTGGCCTCAAATTCACAGAGATCTGCTTGCTTCTGCCTTCAAGGGGTTGAAATGAAAGACATGACTTACAATGACTCCTCTTACTTGTTTTAGGATTCATTTTCATTTTATGTGTATGTATGTACACCATGTGCATGTCATATCCACAGAAGCCAGAAGGGCATTAGCCCCCTGAAACTAAAGTCACAAAACTTTGTGAGCTGCCACATGAGTTCTGGAAGTCAAACTTGGATCCTCTGCACGAGCAGAGAGTGTCCTTAACCACAGAGGCAGCTCTTCAGCCCTTTAGTCCCCACATTTCTATCCTCCCTCAAGGTCAGGTCAAAGAAAGCCAGATGTCCCTGGGCAGAGTGTGGAGCTCAACTTCGGGTGCTGTTGTTCAGTTGCCATTCACTTGGTGTTTTGAACATGACCTGGGGCTGACGAGCAAACCCTTGGGATCTCCCCTTCCCAACACACCCACCCACACAAGAATCTGTGTTCTCTGAGGTGGACATTATGTTTCCATAAAGAAAAATTGGTATTGAAAACACCGCCATTCATAAGGTGCAGTAGCCTGGGATCTGAGCCGAGGTGTTTCTGGGAGTTTGGTTGGGACTGTGGGGTGTGACAGCATGCCTGGTGCATGTGTCGCATGTTTGGAACCATGGGTACAGTGAAGTCATGAGATGCACTTGGGCATAGCTTCGCCAAAAGCACCTCAGCTTTATTATCCATTTATGTTTAATTAAATTTTGGTGATTGTGCACCTGGATTTCCTTACCGTTGCCCAACTTTTCACAACCCCACGTTCAGTCATGAGGAGCCCCGTCTGGGGTCATGACCCACAGTTGAAGACACTGTGCAGCCTTCTCTAGGTGCTTCTGCTCACACAGAGCCAGTCTGGGCAGGGGACATGATGATAGACCCACAACACACCCTCACGGTTGGGCATGTCCCCCGGACCTAGACACTTCTGCCTAGCCCGTTCCAGGTCAAAATAGCCATTTCCGGGTCAAGGTGTCTCACGTGACCAGGACCCTGTGGCTTTGCATGGTTGCATGAGAGCGCACAATGCAACCATGTGATCTACACGCATACGTGGAGTCACCACATCGACCTGTGTATGCATGCGCCACCCAGCCTTTATAAGCAGGGCCATATTCCCGGCTTCCTCCCTCTTCTCCACACAGGTGTCTCTTCCATATTCCCGGCTTCCTCCCTCTTCTCCACACAGGTGTCTCTTCCATATTCCCGGCTTCCTTCTTCTTCTCCACACAGGTGTCTCTTCCATATTCCCGGCTTCCTTCTTCACACAGGTGTCTCTTCTGCAGGCCTGAGCACTTGTCTGTCCTTTTATCTTAATAAAACTCTCGTTAGTGGATTCCGTCATGTTTCGTGACATTTCCTCGCAGGGAAAGAGTGCCGCTGCTAAATAACACACACTTCCCCCAGGACCCCAACAGAAAGCTGTGGTTTGCAAAAGGTCTCTGCCCTAATTTGTTTTCTATTGCTGTGGTAAACCTCATGACCAAAACCAGCCTAAAGAACAGGGGTGTTTGTCTTTCAGTTCTCAGTCAGGACAAACTGAGGAGTGTCAGAGCAGGAACTCAAGACAGGAACTGAAGCAGAGGCCATGACGGGCTGCAGCTCTCTTGTTTACTCCCCATGGTTTGCTCGGCCCCCATGGCTTGCTCAGCCAGCTCTCTTATTCCACCCAGGACCACCTACCCAGGTGTGGCATTGTCTACAATAGTCTGGGCCCTTCCACATAATCATTCAAGAAAATGCCTCCCAGACATGTCTGGTCCCAAGAAATCCCTCAAGTGTGGCATTTGGACCAAAGCCAGCACCTACCCCACCCTCACCCTGCCCCAAATTGGGAGAATAGCTTCTACCTGCTAAAAGGAAGTATTCTCCTTATCTCTGGCGAAGAAGGGCCTCTGGCTCTTCCATTAACATATGCCTGAGGTACCTATTAGCATATGAAGGTCTACACCAGCTTCTACATCCCTTCAATCTATATTCAACTAGTACCTGTTAAAAAATTCAAAGTCCTCCTCCCTTCTTACAGTTTCCCCTCCTCCCAGCTACCAGTTCCCTTAAAATCCTGGAAATTCTCCCCAGTTGCTTCTGTCTGCTTCCTTGAGAGACAGCCTTGGTGGTTTGGAATAAACCTCTCCCTTTTTCCCACGGAGCAGCTACTTTGGTTTCTATACTGCATCCATTTCATTCAGTCTACAGGCCAGTCTATGGAGGCACTCTCTCAACTGAGGGTCCTTTCCCCCACCTGTCTAGTTTATTTGTAGTTTATGTCAAGTGACTTACTTGGCCCTTATTTGCGGCCGGTGACTGGCAGATTGGACGGTGTGCAATGACTGGTGGGGACACACAGTCCCTCACAGGTGTTCTGTGCCCCTTTCTAGTTGTGAAAGTGGTTTGCTTGCCTTGACTCATTTCTGGGTTGGTTAGGAGGTTTTCCCCAGCATGCTCACCCCCATGTTACAACATGGCTCTAACAAAGGTTTCTTTCAAGGTGGCTCAGCCTACCTGTGGTCTTTGGCTTTAATAAGGCTGGCTGTTCTGGCTGCAGGAAAAGTGGACTGGAGCTTCTGGCTCTGGTAGCTGCAACATGGTGGCTGCTAGAGTCCCAGAGAGCCACCATGGACTAAGGAGCTAAGGGCCCTGTTCTTGCAGTTCTGAGCTGTGGCACTAGGGGCAGCCAAACAGTTCAGAGAGTGATGAAGGCAGCCAGCACCAGGACTTCAATGTTTTGAGGAGGCAAATGACAGGAAGGAGCCGGAAGATGACAGAGTGCGCCGAGTGTGAGGTGGGAGCAGAGACCGAGAGAAGTCAAGGGCTGCCAGAGAGGTGCAGAGGGTGAAGAGAGAGTGCTGACCCCCCAACTGTCACTGCAGCCCCTGAGTGTAGAATCGGAGCTCTGTAAGCCTCTGCCTTGAACGGCAAGATCAACAGCCTCCAGCCGAACGCTTGGAGTGTAAGCCTCTGAGTCTCAAGGGTTAGAGCCTCAGCCTTCTGGGTTTGAGAACACACGTGAGCCTCTAGAAACCCTAACACTGAGAGAGCCATCTCTTGTCCATCTGAGAGTTGATCCAGGCAGAGCAAGAGTACCCCCAGGCAGCTACTTGGCAGGACACCTCTACAGTCTTCTCACAGGGTCCCTCTGCCTCCCCCAGTGGGAACGGGAGCTTTCTGGAGGGGCTGTTCTGTATTACATCAGACAGCCATGGGGGGAGGGGGGCTGTTCCAGCAAGTTGTCGGGTTCTTAGCCAAAGGCTCTTGCTGTCCTTGTCTCCACCAAGGGAGGGAAGCAAAGGGCCGGTGGGGTCCTCCAGCACTACAGGGACAGCCCAGGGCACCACACCCTCCCTAAGGCTCATTTCTCAGGAGCTGGTGAGTGATTGAGAATGTCTTACTTTTCTATTGGGTGATAGAACAGGACTTACAAAGGAACAGTTTGAAAGGGCGTGTGGGTTCCAGAGGGCTTGAGGTTATGATGTTAGAGCCAGGACACAGAGGCAGTGCTGAGAGCTCACATCGTGAGGCAGAGAGAACACTGGGAGTGGGATGGGCTTTTCAAACCTCAAAGCTGCCCCAGTGACACACCTCCCAAAAATGCCACACTTCCTACTCCTTCCCAAACAGTTCCATCAACTGGGACCAAGTATTCAAACACATGAGCCTCTGGAGGCCATTCTCATTCAGCCCTCAGAGAGGAGGGAGAGAGGGAGGGAGGGAGATCTCCAAGTCTAAATAAAGACAGTGAGGAACAAAGCAAGCCACAAGGCAGCTCCAGGGAACTGTCCTCTGGGCTCCACGTGCACGCTGTGACTCACACACACTAACATAAATAAATGCAATAAAAACTTTTTTTTTTAAATCTGGGAAGATGAGGGGCTGTGACAGTCTGAGGTGAGAGTGAGAAGAAGATATGGCACTGTGGCCGGAAGAGTTCAGAGAGCTGCAGGGAGGAATAGCAACTTAGATTAGTTGCTACAGTGCTGGCCTAGCATCCAGAAGCCCTGAGTTCCATTCCCAGCACCTCCTGAACCCAGGCAGGGTAGCACCGCACGTGTTCCCAGCACTTAAGACATAGACAGGAAGATCAAAAACTCAAGGTCATCTTCAGCCACTGTGGTCATTTGAATGAGAATGGCCCCACAGGGTCATGCGTTTGAATGCTTGGCTGCCCATACTTGCTAATCCTTGAAGCTTTGAGAGTGGGGGACACATTGCTGGTGTGGTCATTCACTAGCAATGGCTACTGCCAGTGGCCTCGGTGGACCTCCAGGTGGTGGATTGGTGATCTCCACTTTGCATCCAGAGACTTGTAGATGAGCGGTATGACTCCCTTGAAGTCTTTCGGGTCCTGAGAGTGGCCTCAAGTGGGCTAGGTCCTGGACACTGTCCAAGGTGCTGGGAGTCTGGAGCTAGCACCTATCAGTGCCTTCCCAGTCTCCCCGGTCCGCTGTGGTTGGGCGGGGCGGGAGCGGGGCCACTCTGGGAAACCCTGGAGAGAATTCGAGTGAGATTCCGAAGGCCGTGGGCTGCAATCGCCTCCGGGAAGACAAGCTAGTCCGGCGCTACCGGGCGGGGAATTCCGGCCAGGCTGCGCGCCAGGGAGGCAAAGGGGCGGCGTCGGCCCTGTGATTCCGCACCAAGGCGCGCCAGCCTGCGGGGCAGCGCGGGCGCATGGGCACTGCAGGTGCGAACCAGAAGCTTCCAGGTTCGGGGCGGCGGTGCGGGGCTGGGAGCGGGATGCAAGTCCCAGGCGGTGACGAGAGGTCTAGGGTGTGGGATGCGGGTCTCAGGGACGCCAAGGGCCCCCAGGAACTGGGGTGCAAGGTTCCGCTGGACAGGGCGGGTGTCACTGGGGTACGACCTGCGGAGCTCCGGATGCCGTTTCTTTGCGCGCCGGTCCTGCTAGGGGAGCGGGTCCAGCTGTGCATGACCCTGAGGTCACATTGCCGGAACTGTGCCGGAGTCCTGATGCGCCGGCGCCCGGCCGCCACTTCCTTCTTGTTCTGAGTTTCGGTTTCGGGTCCAATCCGGCCCTGCGCCTTTGACCCCATCTACTCTAAGGCCGCGGGCCACGCTAGGTCTGCCCTGCTCCCCAGAACCAGGAAAGGACAGTGCCCTCGACCTGCCCACTCCCACGAGCGAGCTCCAAGCGGTCCCGGGCCCGCAGCTCTGCCTGGGAATCCGCCCTCACCAACTGCAGTCAGAACTTTTACGAGCCAGGCGTCTGCGCCCGGGGCGCTGATCTTCCTCCCGGTGAGGGGAGGTTGGGGAGGCTCCCTCTCGCAGGAGCAGCTGCAAAGCAGTGAGCGGTGCTAACGCTATCTCCAAGTCCAACCCCACCTGGTTTTCTTTAGTCAAGTCTCAGGGCGAAGGCTCCGGGAAGGTCCTCTTGCTGGCTGAACCGGAGAGGCATTGATGCTGGCCGCTCACTTCTGCGGAGCTGAAGCCCTAAGGCCCTTTGGACCTTCCAGAGCAGCACTGGAGAACTGGCTTTAGGGGTGTTGGCTCGGGGTACACCACCCCAAAATGTGATGGTAGGAGATAATTTGCCACCCCAAAATACACTCCGTACGCGTGGTTTCAGTTTGTTCTAAGAATCTTATGGTGTGAGAAGCAGAACTTTCTTTTCCTTTTCTTCTTTTTCAGGTTTTTGAGACTAGTTTTCTCTGTATAGTCCTGGAACTCACTATGTAGACCAGGCTGGCTTCGAACTCAGCCATCTCCCTGCCTCCAGAATGCTGGGATTAAAAGTGTGCTGAACTTTCTTAAAAGAAATTTACATCTGTCTAGAAAGGACAGAGGGCTGGGGCAGACAGCATTGGTTACCCATGAAAACACTTGCACAAAACCACCACCTTGTCTAGCTCCCAAGCCGGGAAGGTCCTCTTGCCTCAGCACCCTGTGGTCCCAGCCCTGAGCCTCTGCTCTTTCCTGTAGCTCAGGTTGGCCCTAAAACCTCCAGCGCCCATTCTTCTCCACTCTGAGTTTGTGGGATTCCCTCAAACATAAACATGCATGGTTGCTCTTGTGTTGATCTTTGCTTGTGTTGGGTCCTGGAGTTGCACAAATAATGAGAACAGACCACTGAAGTCTATTAATCAGAAACAACTTTATTCAAAAACACTGTGGGGGCGGTGCTTCTAACGAGTTAGAACTACAGAGAATTATTTGACTCTATAGCCCCGAGAAAGGGCTACAAGCTTCTTTGTTCAAGACAGGATTTCTCTGTGTAACTTTTGGAGTCTGTCCTGGAACTCTGTAGACCAGGCTGGCCTCAAACTCACAGAGATCTACCAAGTGCTGGGATTAAAGGAGTGAGCCACCACTGCCTGGCTACAAGCGCCTTTTTATAATCAAGGGTTATACACAGGGCACAGAGTACATATTGGGATTTAAGGTGTCATGGCACCACAGCGTCTTGGGAGTGCCATCTTGAGCTGAAGCTAAGAGACTTATGGTAGCTCAGGAATGTTGACCTGAGCCTGAAATAGAGGATCTATGACATTCTGGGCATCTGATGTCTTTTTGAGCTAGCACTCTCTGGGCACCTCTGAGGGGCATCAGGGATTTACGATTTCTGATTACAGGGTGTTGGTTTTAAATGTTCACATAGTCTTTGGTTCCTTTAAATTGCCTGGGAGAATTCAGGGCAAAGGGTCAAGGCAGCTATCAGTGCTAATACACTCAGAAATGAGTGTAGGCTATACGTGTGCAAGTTATATTCTCTGGCTCTTCAGCTCCCTTTTCATTTTGGTTTTAAAGTAGAGTCCTTTGTAGCGCTGGCTGGCCTTGAACTCCTATTGTCCTGTCTGCACCTCCCAAGGCCTGGGGTTACCAGCATGAGACGCTGTGCCCAGTTTTGTGCATCCCTCTATTTAGTTTAGGGCCAAACAAAGCATCTAGGAGTGCAGGTGAAGCCATCCATCTCCAGGGGGAAGAAGGGCCTAAGTGGTGGGGTCACTGAAGGTATCTGAATGAGTGATGGGTCTTTCTAGGGGTGCTTGCGGGGGGGTGGGGGGGGAGCAACTTCCACAACGTTCACCTCCACAGCCAGGCCCAAAGAACTCACCATCTAGCTGTGATCAAGCCCAAAGGTGGCTGCCAGGACAGGGGTTGGGAGGAAGGGAGGGCCAGCAGCAGGCACCGGATGTAGAGGTGGGGTTGGAGCCCACTGGCTTGGCCTCTGCCCCTTCAGGGTGCACAATGGCAGTTAGCCCTGAGGGGTGAGAGTGGTTGGTGTGCTTGGAATTCTTCCCTTGAGCCACAGGCTCCCTGGTTAGGGCCAAGAACAGAGGGGCTGGTGCAAGCCTTCCCTAGAGTGGCCTGGAGCCAGGTTCCCACCCTGTCCTTGACCAGGACTACCCTTGATCTTTACCCTGGTTTGGTGCCCTTGCTAGGTAGGGGCCCTGACCAGGCCATCTGGGCTGGTTGGCCTCATGCTCTCAACACTGCCCCCAACCCTCCCCTTCAGCTGTCTGGGGGGTGGGGGCAGGGTGACAGACACAGCCCCAGGGCAGCCCCAGCACCTGGCTGCAGCAGACCGTCACAGGTGTTCCATAGTCAGCAGGCAGGTGGCTGCCAATCTCGTCTGAGGTCAGGGTCCTCAGCTGTTGGGCTCTGCCGAGCATGCCTAACTCAGTATCCCTTTCTTGGCAGCAGCCTTCTGTGAGCTCCCTTGAGCTATGTTGGTGGACAATGGAGGGGGAGGGCAGTAGGGGGTTGTGAATTGCTGCTTGAGGGAGGAGCTGGATTTGGAATTGAGCACTGATAGGGAGCTCTGGTCTGGGTTTCGATTACCCAGAACCTTCTGGGTCCCAATCACTTCATTTTCCTAGAAAATGAAACTGAAGTAGGCGGTAGTCACGTGACAGACGCTGAGGCTTATAGTGTTCTGCCGCGCCTCTCTCTTTCCTGCAGGGCTGGGGATAACAGCATGGAGTGTCCACAGTGCCGGCATGTATCCGGAGAGAAGTCACCCAGGTTCTGCAGCCAGTGTGGACAGAAACTGTCCGCTGCAGCCCCCGTGCAAGGTGAGGTGGGGAGGGGACAGTGGGATTCCAGGATGGAGTAGGGTCCCTTTCTTCTCTGGTGGGCGGTAGTGGCAGAGAGCTTTCCTTCGTGCTTGTATTTCCCTCAGAGTAGGCTGTTCAGGTCTGCTAGAGGTGCCAGCACTTCAAAAGAGAAGGAAGTTTTGCTTTCAGTTCTTGTAGCAAGCGCTTTCTCCAGGAATGAGCAGCCACTGGTGAGAGAGGGATCCTGAGGATGGAAGTCTTGTCCCAGCACTACTGGGAGGTGGAGGGTGGGTGTTCAGAAGTTTAGGGGTGACCATGAAGTATCACTGTTAGCAAACTTGTGAGTCACAACCTGTGCCCTAAGCCAGGTCCTGCCACCCATCCTCAATAAGCTGATTAAAAGAACCAAATTCCAAGTGAAAGCTGAGGGGCTGGAGAGATGGCTGGGCAATTAAAACAAAATTTAGCCCAGGAGTGGGTGGGTGGGTGGGTGGTGGTGGCAGCGGCGGCCGCTCCTGCCTCTAATCCGCCACTCCTGCCTTTAATCCCAGCACTTCGGGGGCAGAGGCAGGTGGATCTCTGTGAGTTCAAGGTCAGCCTGGGCTACAGAGTGAGTTCCAGGAAAGGCTCCAAAGCTACACAGAGAAACCCTGTCTCAAAAAACAAAACGAAACGAGAGAGAGAGAGAGAGAGAGAGAGAGAGAGAGAGAGAGAGAGAGAGAGAGAGAGAGATTTCTGTGAGTTCAAGGCCATCCTGGTCTACAGAGTGAGTTTCAGGACAGCTAGGGCTACACAGAGAAGCCCTGGTCAGGCTGATAAGAGGGAACTTACCCAGTTACATAGTCAGAACTTGAACCCTGTGCAGCTTGTGTCCTGCGGTTCAGGTCTCACTGGCTTCAGTGTGGAGGAAGCCTTGGGGTGCTGGTGTGGCCCCTTGGAGGAGTCCCTGCTCACAGGTTTGTAGATGGCTGGTTTATAGCTAATTATTATCATGAAGCTGTGGGACGAGTTCTCATGTACCTTCTGCGATTTGACGGTTGCCCCTTTCTTGGTTCTTTTCTTTTGGGTGAGTGTATTGACAATATGCATTTGCCAGGAGATGTGTCTGAGAGCGAGGGTGTGTGGCATTTCTGCAACATGCCATCATGTCTTACGCTTGACACCTCGCCAGGCTGTCCTGGCTCCTGGAGAGTGGTGGAGGAAGGGGCAGGAAGTTTCGTCTGTAGAGGTAGAAAGGGCAGCTGAGCCTGGCTTGGCCATGGCCTTACATCCTCACCCTGGGCTGTGACTGTTTCCCGGATTGGAAACTGAAACAGAGGTATGCACAGCTTAGGGCGGAGTGCTAGCCAGTGTGCAGGAAGCTTGGGTTTATCCTCAGCACAGCATGGTCAGAAAGAAGGAAACAGAAACTAGATGTGAGGACTCTGCTCCCTCCCTCCTGCAAGCTCAGACTTCCAAGGCTGGAGCAGCCTGGACAGGGACTCAAGAGGCTCCCAGATGCTTGGGCATTAGCGGGTGGACTATGGGTAAAGACGGGGTTCATGTGAGGTCCCTAGTGGTGCAGAAATGGCTTTGTGAGGGTGAGGGCTTCAAGTGCTGTGTGTCTGTGGTTGTCTATGGGCTGCAGGGTATGGGTATCCTGTGAGATTCCTTCAGAAATTAAGCTCCCCACACCTCCCCTCTCCCAAGTCCCCAGGACCCAAGTAGGAGTTGAACTTGGATACTGGAATACTGGATGGCTCCCTTGAGGGTGCGAGTGAACTGCTGGGCATTGAGTTTTTTATTTTGTGCATTTTCCAAGTTTCCATGAAGGGCATGTGGTTTGTAATGAAGAAAGTTTAGGACTGCATGCCCATAACTGGTGAGTGTGTGTGCATGTTTGCACGTGTGAGTGCGTGTGTCTTTGTCTATGTGAATTGAGGCGTGTGTCCGGAATGGCAATGGTGGGTCTCCTTCCTGCTCAAGGAAAGGGTACCCAGGCTCTCCACCCATTGCAGGTGGCATAGGTGGGGTGAGTCACTCTCCAAGGAGAGCATGAGGTCGGATACTGAAGTACCTGCTGGTCATCCAGGAGGCTTACAGATGGGACTCAGGGAGGCCAGCCTGTGATGGCTTTGACCTGGCCTCCCTGAGGGACACCCTGCTGACAGCTCCCGGTGGGGGAGGGGCTGGGTAGCTGGTATTTGTTTTCTTAGCTCCACCCTCCAGGGTCCACCAGGCCTGACACACAGGGTTGACGGGAGTCCTAGGCTCTGGGGAATAACTGTGACAGAACAGTTACAGCATGATGATTTGACAGTTTGGCCTATCTCATGACCACCCAGTTTCCTGGGCCAACGTCCTCAGCGACCACCTTCAGGACTTTGCCGTCTTCCCGAGCGCCTCTCCCCTTAACCACCACCTCTCCTGTGTGTGTGAGCTGATCACCCTCAGGACCTCCTGCCCATCCCTGGAGCCACACAATGTCACTCGTTCCCTCCTGAGCAATAACACTGCAGCTTTGTTCCAGCTGAGGTGCCTACATGCCAGCTGGTGCCGTGGCTGGAGACTAGACCCTCTGCCTGGCCAGTCCTTCGAGCCTCACAGGGCAGGCAGCAAGGGTACCTCAGCACAAATGCATCTTGGGCATCATTTAGACCCATGCTGCCGTCACAATGATTTGGGGTTCTTGGGGCCTGTGGGGCCCTCACTCTACCCTTTACTAGAGTCTCTCAAGGAGACTCAGCTTGCCGGGGTTCGGGGCTTCTGCCAGCCTGTCCCTGTGAGCCTCTGCTGCTGGGGTGGGGCCAGGGACTTGCCCTATTCGGCTGCTTGGAAGAAAGTGCAAGGGGATCCTGTCATTCGAGAAATCCATGGGAGTTCGCTTAAGGAGTATTAGGGAAATTTATTAGGATAAATTGAGGAAATACACTCACAAATACAGAACCGAGGAACAGCTGAAGTCGTTCTCTGATCTGACCAGGAGCAAATCCACCTGGCAGTTTGATCACACCAGGAAGCAGGCAGCAGGGAGAAGGGACCTCATGACCCGTCTTCCTTTCCTTTTAAGAGGTCTGTACAACAGAAAGAAGCACGCCTCTTTCAGTCTGTGAAGCCCGAGATCACGGGTGGAGCACACACCACTACAGGCCTATCAGAGGAGGAGCAGCCAAACTGTAGGGCTAAAATATTTACCAGATCTGAATTGGTATACAAGTTTTAATACGGACTAGCCACTGGGGGCTGGGGCATGGCTCGAGTTGTCTCCTGACACCCACATGTAGGCTCACAACCATTCGGAACTCCAGTTTCAGGGAATCCGTCACCCTCTTCTGACCTCTGAGTCACAAATGTGAATGTGGTATATGTGGTATGCATACATACATGCAGACAAAAATTTCCATACACAAGAAAATAAATCTAAAAAAGTTAAAAAAAAAATAGATATAGGGGACAGACACACAGCAAGCAAATTCTCAGACAGAGAATGTGTCCCTGAGAGGGAATGGGCTGATTTTATACCTTGTTCCTGAGCTGTCTGTGTGGGGTCATATGTGAATAAGTGAAAGGTGGACAGCTCACTGTCCTGTTGGATAGTAATTTCTATGCCACTGTGTGCCCTGCCTGGGACTGGCCATTAGGAGTTGGCTTTGCTGGTGTAAGGCTTGGTTAGTTGCTGGATCAGGCTGTGAGCACTTGCCTGGTAGTCACAGGGGATAGAACTTGCTTTTGGTTTTGCCTTTTTGTCTCTATAGCCTGGAGCACCTGTCCCCCTTCCCCAACCTCTGAAGCTTGTGGGAAGTAGCAGGGCAGTGTCTGTGGTCCCCACCCTGCTCCTGGTGCTGTGAGGGACCCGGGCAGTGTCTGCAGTCCCACCCTGCTTCTCCTGGTGCTGTGAGGGACCCGGGCAGTGTCTGCAGTCCCACCCTGCTTCTGGTGCTGTGAGGGACCTGGGCAGTGTCTGCGGTCCCACCCTGCTTCTCCTGGTGCTGTGAGGGACCCGGGCAGTGTCTGCAGTCCCACCCTGCTTCTCCTGGTGCTGTGAGGGACCTGGGCAAGTTCCCTAGTTTGTCTGTACCTCCAGTTTGGCAACTATGAAGAGATAGTGTTCTAGAAAAGGTACTCCCCCAGGCTCCCTGCTCTGTGCCGGCCAGGTTTTTGCTGCTATTTCTGAATCCAGCTCCTAGCCTTCCAGTTATCACAGAGAGACAGGCGGTGTTGCCAAATGGCCCTTCCTCCCAGGAGGACACCTAATGCCATCAAGTCCCCTCCCTGTGCTCTGGCCTGGGCCCTGTCACACTCTGAATTCTGAACTGGCAGATTCAGAAGAGGGCAGCGTAATTAATGCACAGCACTGGGGCTGTCTCAGTAGCCCTGGGCCTGGGTTCTTCTGCCCACCTGCCATTGTCCCCCAAGTGGAGTGCCTACATCGCCTCCACAGCTTCTCCAGCCCCCCGGAGACAGACGCTGGCTGCAAAGCTCATGTCCTTGTGCACCTTCCATGCCTTCTTCAGTGGAGAATTTACAGCTGGGCGGTGTGTGTGTGTGTGTGTGTGTGTGTGTGTGTGTGTGTGTGTGTGTGCTGGGTGGTAGAAATGACTGTGCACCACTCTGGTCCTTTCCCTGGATCAGGGAAGCCTAGCATCTTTGGGGTTGAAGGTTCCTTGTACCTCCTTGGCTTTGAACTGTCTGAGTTTTACTTAGGAAGGCTGGCCTCTTGGGTACTCATTGGTGTTCATAGTCCTTGTCCTGTCCCTTGCTCAGTAGAAGGAGGCCAGGTTCTGGTCTGGGGGTTCGGTGTAGGGTTCCTCGTGGCTTTACCCAGCAGGTCCGAATAGAGGATGATCAGGACCACAGGCCTGAGTGCAGGTGTCTGAGATGGTCTGCACTTGGCTGTGCTGGGGGAGGAGGTCTTTTGCTCCACCCCTTGGCATCTCTATAAAAACCCTGGGCCAGAGACAGTCCGGGCCCGTTGGAATAGGTTCCAGGTCCTCTCGAGGCTATCCTTTATTTTCTATCTATTTATCTCCGCGATATTCTCCACAATAAATCCTTCTATCTAATATTTCCTGCTGATCGCACTCAAGAAAACTCTGGGGAACAGTGGGGGTGGTGGGTAAACGCCCCACAGAATGGCGCCATGAACAGGGACTAAAGAAGAAAAAAAGGGGACTAAAAAAGGGGAACAAAAAAAGGGGGTACTAAAGACAAATGAACAGGGACTAAAGACAAAGTAATAGGGCCTAAAGATAAAGGAAAATAATAGTTTTATTACAGAGTTTTTGGTGAAAGTGCTGAGTCAGCCCTGCCAGTGGAAAGGCATGCCGGTGTTATGAAAAAAAATATATTTTTTATATATATTTTTGGGAGGCAGGGGTTTTATCCTCGAGAAAAAAGGAAAGTGGACTGGAAGGATGTCCGATGCTGCAGCGAAATTCTCTTCTTTCAAAATTTTCTATCTTCGGGGCTGGAGAGATGGCTCAGAGGTTAGGAGCACTGACTGCTCTTCCAGAGGTCCTGAGTTCAATTCCCAGCACCCACATGGTGACTCACAACTATCTGTAATGAGATCTGGCTCCCTCTTCTGTGTACATAATAAGTAAATAAATAAATAAAATTTTCTATCTTCTATCCCTTTCTCAATTTCTATCTGTGATAAGTATAAGGTATAGGGTAATAATATAGTTTAGGAAAAACTTACAAGTGTAAGATGGTGTAGAAAAAAATAAGTAAGGCCACTAGACAGAAAAACTCTTCAATTTTCTAACTTTGGGGGCTAAGAATGCAATCTGGGGAAAAAATCTTTCTTTGGGTTTTACGGGTGGTAAAGCTCTTCTCTGAGCTTATGGGGAAGAAAAAGTTTCCTATGGAAGCTTTTGACCAGGGGACAGCTGAAATGCTAAGTCCAAGTGGCAGGAGAAAGTGTTTTCTCCCTGAGGCAAAAATGGGGGTGTAAAAAGCCAAAAAGTTTAAAGTTCAGAAGTTTTGGGGAAAAGTTGGTATCTCTCCTGGAGGGGGGCAATCTTTCTCTTAAACTATAAAGCTTTTCTTGGAAAATTTTGAGGGGAAAATCTCTCTAAAAAGCCTTAATCTTTCTCAAAAGCTCTCTTAAACTTAAAAACTAAAGCCTTTAACTTTCTCAGAAGGATGGGGACCACCTGTGATTAGCTCTGAGAGAAAAAAACAAATTTAAGACAGCAAAACCTCTCTAAGTTCTTTCAAGCTTTAACAATCCTCCCTGCAATGCAGGAGGCTGGAACAAGTTTCTAAAAACCTCTTCTAAGCTCTGTCTCTTCAAGCTAGTAAAAGACAGTGGGTCAGAGTACCCTGAGGGAAATGCTTGGGGAGAGCAAGGGTGAAGAGCTATAGAGAGCCCCAAAGGGCAGGAAACTTTGCCTGAGAAAAACAGGCTTTTCAGTTACAGCCAAGCTGAGGCATCAAGGGTTTTGTCTGAGTGAGCATTTCAGAATGAAAAGGTGCTCCTAATCTGTCTTAATGCAAAGATCCCCTGAAGCAATGCAAACTCTGTTAGCATTGTATCCTCGATTCTGACCAAAATCCCAGGGGCAACTAGCCAGCATCTCTGAGTTGGAGTGCATTTCTGGGATACTAGGGTTCCTGCAGTTGTAAACTTCCTGGAGCACAGAGCTGAGGCAGGAAGGTGCAGGACCCAGGGGAAGATTACTAATGAACAAAGCTAAAGCCGGTGGGAACGGCACAGTTGTCCACTTTCCTACAAGTCCCGGGTTGATAGGTCCACAGCTACAAAAAAAAAAAAAAAAAAAAAAAAAAAAAAAATCTGAGAAAAGCTTTCCTATCAGAGTAAGGACCTTTCTGGAAAAACAGTAAAGCTGAACTGTGTCTGAAGCAGTTGTGCTGCTGCTGAGTCAGAACGCTGTCTGGGGAAAGAGCCCAGCCAGGGCAGAACAGAACTATCCAGGAGTAAAGCTTTCTTTTCTGTCAGAGAAAGGACCTCTTTGAGAAAGCTTTATTTCAATTGACTCCCTGAGATGAGGGAGTGTATCCCTGAGGGGTGATTGACTCTGGCATAAGCTCTGTCCTTGAGCACCCAGACAAGCAAACACAACCCACTGGGGACTGGGCCAGGTGAAGACCTGATGAGGCAAAACACCTGTCCTAATGGGAGTTTAGAAATGGCAAAAACCTCCCTTGTTAGATTTTCAGTCTGTATGCAAACCACACAGACCCCGAAAAAAGACAAAAAGCCCTACCTTCAGTAGCAGGGAAAGCTGCCACTGTAGTGACGGAAATGTTTCTGGGGTAGAGGGGATAAACTGAGACCAAACTGGATACTGTCAGGGAGAAAGACTCTGAAGAAACAGAGGGGACAGATTCCTCCCCAGAAAATGCATGACCTGACAAAGCTGCTAGAGTTTGAGGCAGATTCAGGGGGAGAAAAAAAAGCCCCTACCTCCAAAGGCAGCTAGCAGAGGTACAGAGCCGCAGATAGCTGAAGCTCTGCGTCTGGGGAAGGAAGGAACAAGAAAATGAGAATAAAATCAGTGGGAGAAAATCTCTCTGAAGGAGCTATGGAAAAGCTGTTGTACATGATTTTGTTTTTCACTGACTGGCTAAGGCAAAGACAAGCCCCGAGGAAAGTTGTTATCAGAAATGCCAGCCTCAATGCCGGCTAAGGAGGCAGGTGCAGTTCTGATTTGGGGGCCAGTGTCTGATGAAGGAGAAACACCTGTTGAAGCCAGCTGAGAGACCAGAAACCTCCCAATGTGCCATAATTGAAAATGTAAAATACTTGTTCAAATCTCTCATCGCAAAGGCAAGAGACTTTGTTCAAACCCCCCAGGCAAGTCTAGTAAAAGAGAACCCGTTGACTCTCAGACCCAAAAGGAACTATGGGAAATGACTGATATAAGGGACTGATATTATTATGGATTGATATAAGGGAAATGCATTCTGGGAAAGGTAGTTTTTCTGCTAAAGATGGCGACATTGCCCTGAAACACTTTTGTCAGCTCGAAAATACGTTCATGGTAAACTTAAAATACAGCTTTTAAAAGAATGAGTACGAAAGTCGTCTAAGTTTAAGTATCAGTTCCAATGAAAGATTGAAAGGATACGGAACTAGGTGCTTCGCGGTTTGGGGCTCCGTTGGTAAAATGCCTTATTTACCCTAATAGCTGTGCAAATGTTTATGGTAGTTGGATGACAAAAGCTACCTTTAAGAGCAAACAAGCCATTTAAAAATCCTTAAAACAAGGGAAAGCAGTTTATAGACTGAACTTTGTCTTAGATATGAAGAAACTTATGTTGAAATTAAAAAAGTTCTTTGCCTTGAACTAACAGCCTGCAATGAGTAATTCCTTTGCAAATCTAATAAGGAGACAAGGAAACAGGCATTCAAAAAAGAAATGACTGCTTTATAGATGGGAAACAAACTTCAGAAAATCTAGCTGTCTTACAAAAGAGTTGCTTCACCTGAAAGTTCCTTATAAGAAATCAATGCTAAATATCACCGCTGCTAATAACATCAGGAGTTAAAGCTAATGAAGTGAAAATACTAAATCCTGAAACTCAAGTGAAATGGAAAGATACCTGCTTGGGATTTGAAAGGGTCCGGATCCTGTTTTAATAGGGGGTTGAGGACATGTCTGTGTTTTTTCACAAGAGGAGAATGAAGCTCAGTGGTTACCGGAGCATCTGGAAAGGAGCGTGGAACTAAGAAAGGTCAGATCCAATGATGTTCCTATAAAGGAACCAAAATGAAAGTGGCTCGATTAGTATTTCTGAGGTTTTGTCACTGGTTAATGCAAACAGTGAGGAAATAAGAGTTCGGAGCTGTGCCGCTTTTGGCTTTACTAGCTCCTTTAGAAAAATACCTTATATCACCTAATAGCTGTGCAGTATTGGCGAAGAGCTTTACAGAAGCTAAAATACGGTAATTTCACCCTCAGCGTGAAGTGAAGTTTTCCGTAGAACAAACCAAAAGTGCTGCTGTAATAGAAATGTTTGTCTGAATTGAAGCACTTAGGGGAACTATTATGAATTTGGGTGAAGGGACAGCCTCTAGTTAAGAACTGTCTACTGCTGACAGTGCATCGCTGCCGGTCCGGAACGGCTGAGAGAACTGGCAACTTTGGAGTGTGGCTTCGTCCGGAGAATGTTACAGTCCCCTAGCAACAAGTATCACAACTCTATAATGACAACACTCACTAAATCCCAGTGCTTTATAACAAAGCTGACTATAAACTCTAAACTTTAGAAATGATGTACGTACTTCCTGTCTAGTTAAGAGAATCTTTCCAATAGAGATGGTGATAATAATTAAGAGTAGGAAGTAGAAAGACGAAAATAAGATATGTGAGTTTGTAAAAATGCTGTCTTGTTAGATCTGTGTTAAGAAATCTTTAGGTGTTTGCTAAGTTAGATATATGCTAATGGTAGCCTATATAAGTTTGTAAAATAGATCTATAGAGTTCCTTTAAGAATATAAGCTTGTAAGAAGTATCTAAGGTAGTCTTAAGACATGTAGTAATAAGCTTGTAAGATGCTAGTTGTAAATGTAAGTTTAAATAAGAAATAAGATGGAATGAATATAAGAATTAATAAGAAATATATTTGCTAAAGTAGTTCTATAGTTTCCTTAAAGTATAAATAAGTAGATGTTAATATGTTATATGTGAGTTTGTAAAAGTGTGTAAATGTTGAGTGAGTTTATGCTTAAGCACATGTTATGTGGGTTTGTAAAGTGTAAATGTTAAGTGTGAGTCTATTCTTAATGTATATGGTGAAAACACCTGAGACACAGGAGATAGTGTCCTAGTAGACTGCAAAGTAGGTAGTCTGAATGGTTTCAAAAGCTCCAGAAGCCGCTAAGAAGCTAAGAATGGCGGACGCCAGAACCAGCACAAGGCATCCGCAGCTGAGATCCGTGGAATATCAACGCAGCACAGAAAAACCTGAGCTAACAGCAAAAACGGTACAGTTTAAAATATTACTATACTAAAAATGTCTGAGAACAAAAGTTGCAGAGACGCTTGTTTGAACTAAAATTGTTAACTGCAAAAAGTTTTGGTTGAAAAACGTCTCTTCATATTTGGAAGTGAAAGCCTGATACCAGAATTTATTTCTTGTTTGAACTTTTTGAACTTAAAATGAGATAAAATTACAGATTTTGGTTATGGATTTCTTCAAATTTGGAAGGCTAGTGCCAATATTTATCATTTGAATTTTGGTACTTAAATGAAATGAACAATAGAGATTTCATTGCAATGGGACAATTTTGAGCTTACTTATAGTAATGACCTAGGAACGGTTTTCTGGAATTGGGTTAAAAATGGAACTGTTTAAATGAAGAAATGTATTTCTACTTAGAATCAAGATGCAATTTTGTGTATGCATATATGCTTTATTTACTGGTGATTCATGAATTGTTTTGTGGAACTGTTTATGTAAAAATGGAATTACTTATGGAACTGGTTCTGTGTTACAAATGAAACTGTTTAAACAGAAAAGTTTGGGTTTTCTAACTAGGCTTGAGATTTTGCTTAAAATTATAAAGAAAAGGGAGAGTTAATATTCCTTAGTCTATTTAATTTAAATTGTTGTTTGAGTGCATTAATGTCATGTTTTGTTAGTAAGAAATGCAAATGGGGTATACTAAGAGACTACTTTTAAAGTGTGTAAAGAGTTTTCTCAAGAAACTGCTTTTGGATGTTTTGCTAAAAGTTTTCAAAGTGTTAATGGTTAGATTGAAAATATTGCTTTTCAATATGGGTTTGTAGGAATTGTATAAGTTTGGGTTCCTCTAACTAGGTTTGAGTTTTTGTTTAAAAATTATAAAGAAAAGGAGGAGCTATTAGATTGAATTATGTTCACAGAAACCTATTGATATTAATGCACCCTGGTTTTATGGAGTTGAGGAAATGTTTAAGTTTGATGTGAATACATCGAAGTTTTTCCTATGTTCTGTTAACAAGAAAATTCAAATGACTGAGTTAAAGTTGTAAGACGGAGAAAATTGTTAACTATATATAGCACCATATATGCTAATTCAAATGGTTCTGTTAAGAGTTTGCTTTGAGTTGTAAGATTGAGAGAATTGTGACTATGTATATTAATATTTATGTTAACCTGTTAATGGTAATGATGAAGCTAAGGGATTCTTTAAGTTTGTAGTCGCCTTAAGAGTTTTTGGTTTAGAAAGGGCTTGAGGCAGCTAAGACTGCTGTGGTCACCTTGGACCTAATTCAAAAGAGAAATGCCATCTATATCATCCTCTACTCCCATACTGGGAGGTGTAACAGCTATGGAGATTGCTGTAAGCCATTAATAGTTATTTTTTTATATATTAAGAAGGGGGGACCTGTGGGAGCCCGTTCTCGGGTTCCTCGTGGCTTTACCCAGCAGGTCCAAATAGAGGATGATCAGGACCACAGGCCTGAGTGCAGGTGTCTGAGATGGTCTGCACTTGGCTGTGCTGGGGGAGGAGGTCTTTTGCTCAACCCCTTGGCGTCTCTATAAAAACCCTGGGCCAGAGACAGTCGGGACCCTGTTGGAATAGGTTCCAGGTCCTCTCGAGGCTATCCTTTATTTTCTATCTGTTTATCTCGGCGATATTCTCTGCAATAAATCCTTCTATCTAATATTTCCTGCTGATTGCACTCAAGAAAACTCTGGGGAACAGTGGGGGTGGTGGGTAAACGCCCCACAGGGTTTCTTGCTCATTTCTTATCAGCAGCTTTCTCTCAGGCTGCTGGATGATGGGGCAGGTAGCTTTACAGCTGGATCTGCTGGCCTCTCAGAAGTAGGAGGCCTTAGCCCGTCCATGTGCTTGCCTATTGATCCTTTGTCTCTTAGGCTAGAGAGATGCCAGGCTTTGGCTAGGTCAGACTAGCCAGGGCACCTTCATCTGGAGCTGTGGGACAGAGAAAGCTCACAATCTCATTTATTATGAAACAGCAGCTGTGAAAAAGTAGAAGCTACTCTGTGTATACTGCACTCTCTCCAGCTTTTCCCCTTTACTTGTATGTGTGTGCACGTCTGTATGTGTGTCTTGTAAATGTATGTGTACATGTATATGTCTGTGCATGTGTGTATGCATGTACATGTTAGAGAAAGAGCCTTTTATTGGACTGAAAGGGGGAGATGTTAGGATAATCTTTTTGTACACTGTGTGGAGATGTGTCTCGGTTTTACCTCACCTGCCTAAGGCATCTTCTGATTGGTTTAATAAAGAGCTGAATGGCCAATAGCTAGGCAGGTGAGGATAGGCAGGTCTTCCAGGGAAAGATAGGAACTTTGGGAAAGTCACAGAGGAAGTTAGAAGTATGGGTACTGAGGCCAGTTGGTGGTGGCGCACGCCTTTAATCCCAGCACACAGGAGGCAGAGCCAGGTGGATCTCCGTGAGTTGAGGCCAGCCTCGTCTACAGAGCGAGATCCAGGACAGCCAGGGCTACACAGAGAAGCCCTGTCTTGACAAACAAACAAACGAAAAGTATGGTACTGAGGAGAGGTAATGAACCACATAGCACAATGTAGATTAATATAAATGGGTTAATAAAAGTTTTAAGAGCAGTTGGGAACAAGCCTAAGCTAAGGCCAAGCTTTCATACTTAATAAGAAGTCGCCGGGTGGTAGTGGCGCACGCCTTTAATCCCAGCACTCGGGAGGCAGAGGCAGGTGGATCTCTGTGAGTTCAAGGCCAGCCCGGACTACAGAATGAGTTTCAGGAAAGGAGCAAAGCTACACAGAGAAACCCTGTCTCGAAAAACCAAAAAAAAAAGAAGTCTCTGTGTCATTATTTGGGAGTTGTCGGTCCAAAGAAAGACCTGTTATATGTACATATTCATGTGTGTATGTACATTTAGAGGATTGTTTTTCCTGGCTGGCCTGGAAGGAGCGTTCTCTCACCTGGCCATTTGGATGATTTGGGCATGAGCCTGTTAGGCAGCATCCTTACACAACAGACCCCGGGTGCCTCCTGTGTCCAGGCACTGGGGGCTCCCATGGGAACCATGTGTCCCTCCCTGCCTTCCAGAACCTGCCTGGACATGGCCGTGAGCAGACAGCGTTAGGAGGAGATTGGTAAGGACTCAGGGAGGAAGTGCCAGAACAGGAAGTGCGTCCCCAGGGGCATGGGGCCTTCGGAAGCAGTTGGGAAACCAGGCTAAGAGAAGGTCCCAGGCAGTGTGGAGTGTGTGGGAGAGCCTGAGGTCCGAGACGGCAAGTTTGAAAACAGACCTCTTATGGGTAAAATTCAGACTCACTTTTGAGGTTTGAAGTGAGTGTGTGGGACACAGCTCTGGATAGGTGTGTATCTGCAGGTCACCAGAACTGAGACATGTGACAGGGTATTGCTGGCCTGAGGACCCCTCAGAACTCGGGCTGGGGATTCCATTCAGGGGCAGCCTGAAGACCCCTCCCTCAGAGGTTGCTTCTGGAGCCATATTTAGGTGCAGCCATGTCCTTGACCTCTACCACAGCAGAGAGTAAAGCAAAGCAAGTCGGGGTACGGACGACACGGGAAGATAAGACTCATTTGAGGAGAGAAAGGCACTGAGGGCTGAGCAGTTGGTGTAATAGGACTTGGGGACTTTAAAGCTGCCTAATCTGTGTGTGGGGTGTTGGGGGAGCCAGTGGGAGTCCTCCTTGTTCACCACAGCTCTGTGTTGAGGTGGAGACTGTTTTAGGTTTGTCCTGCAGCTTGCAGCTGTTGAGGGAATGCAGTTAGAGATAAATCACCGATCAAGCAGACCCTTGTTTACCCACAGGTCTCGTGATGGCTGGACTCTCATGGTTCCTTGGGCATTTGTAGGTGGTCTGATTAGTTGTGCTGATGCTTCTGAGTGTCACCCAACAAGATAGGCAAAGCAGGGACCCCAAGCTGCTATTGGACTTCAAGGGTGCTTGGACTAGGGTGCCCACCTCAAGAAAGGTTGGGTGGTTTCGGTGAGGGAAAGAGGCACAAATCACGCTGTGGGCATCCTGCATGCACTGGGGAATCCAGTGGCGTAGATGGTGTGGGTGGGCGGGCGTTCAGGCCATCAAGTTGTGTTTGTCCCCGTGGTTCTGCAATCCCTGGTCCTGCCCTGGAAGGCTGGGAGCAGAAACGGCACACAGCCTCGGAGAAGCTGACCTCTCAGCGGATATTGGTGGGCGCGAAGGGTCCTGTTTGCCCTCCCCGGAACTTGCTGCTCTTCCCTGGTGTGATCCTACCTTCATCTGCCCCAGCAGATTCTGAGAACAACAACACCTTCTTGGTGGCATCAACCTCAGAGGAAAGGGCTGAGCCCGGGCAGGTGCTGAAAGAGGAGAGGGTCCCAGGCTCCAGCAAGGAACTGGACAACCCAGAGGAGTCCGAGTCTGATGCCTCCTGGACCACCCAAATGGTGAGTGAGCCACACCTGCTGCTCCTGCCCACTCTGCCCCGCCTCAGGCAGTCTCCTGATGTGATCTCACTGGGTCCTGGGGTTGGTCGGCCCTCAGTCACAACAGAGTCAGGGTTTCTCTGTGCAGCCCTGGCTGTCCTGGGACTCACAGAGAAGATCTGTCTGCCTCTGCCTCTCAAGGTGTGCACCACCATGCCTGGGGTGAGTTCTGGTCTTATCAGAGGACAGAGGATACAGCACAGAAGTAAACTCTAGACTCTAGGGCCTAGAGGATGTAAATAGACTCAGAAGAAGAGATGTGATCTTCTAGAAGGAAAAAGTCCAAACCAAAGGCTGTGTACCTGTCATCAGAAAACGTCTCAAAATAACTAAAAAGCTGTGGTATGACAAGCACACATGAAGTGTGGCCTGGGAAAACTATGGTGTGGGTGTAGTGGTGGTGTCTACCTGTGATCTCGGCTCTCAGGAGGTAAAGG
Source organism: Peromyscus leucopus (assembly GCF_004664715.2). Classification (NCBI taxonomy): domain Eukaryota; kingdom Metazoa; phylum Chordata; class Mammalia; order Rodentia; family Cricetidae; genus Peromyscus; species Peromyscus leucopus. Next base: position 103,992,727 of record NC_051086.1, read on the forward strand.
CCGGAGGATGGAGAGTTCAAGGCCAGCCTTGCCTACAAAAATAAGTTTGAGGCCAGCCTGGGCTACAGTGAGACTCTGTCTCAACCTGTCTCCAAAGTCTCCCAACCACAGGTCCATTAGCAGCTGGGTGTGTGAATATGCCTTCATTCCAGTGTTTGGGAAGAGATAGATGGTGAGTACAGGTCAGCCCCAGGTACACAGTAACAGAGTAAGACTGCAGGCAGTTTTCCTGTCCCACAGGCACTCTCAAATAATCACTCAGAGGCTTAATATTAAAATTGTAAATGCTCAGTCAATAGCTCAGGCTTGTTACTAACCAGCTCTTACAACTTAGCCCATCTCTATTAATCTATGTTCTGCCCTGAGGCATGTGGCTTTTTGTACATCTGGCTGGTGACTCCCTGACTCCATCCTTCTTCATCCTAGCATCCTGTTTGATTGTCCTGCCTAACTTTATCCTGCCTTGCTATAGGCCAATCAGCTTCTTTATTAACCAATGAGAAAAATACATATTCACAGTGTACAGAAGGATTATTCCACAGCATAAGACTTTATATAAAAAATAAAATCAGGGCTGGAGAGGTGGCTCAGAAATTAAGAGCACCGACTGCTCTTCCAGAGGTCCTGAGTTCATTTCCCAGCACTGATGTTTTGCCTATTTTATGACCTTGTGAGGATATCAGATCCCCTGAACCTGAGGTTACACACAGCTCTGAGCAGCCATGTGGTTGCTAGGAATTGAAACTAGGACCTCTGAAAGAGCAGCCAGTGCTCCCAACCACTAAGCCATCTCCCCAGCCCCTCAATATATATATATATATATTGGTTTTTCGAGACAGGGTTTCTCTGTGTAGCTTTGCGCCTTTCCTGGAACTCACTTGGTAGCCCAGGCTGGCCTCGAACTCATAGAGATCCGCCTGCCTCTGCCTCCCGAGTGCTGGGATTAAAGGCGTGCGCCACCACTGCCTGGCCCCTCAATATTTTATTTATTAAAACTTTTCATTTATTTTACATACCAACAAGTTTCCCCTCCCTCCTCTCTTCCTGTTTCCTCCCCCACCTCTCGTGTACCCCCTCCCCTATCCACTTCTCCCTTCAGAAAGGGACAGGCCTCCCATGGGAATCAACAAAGCATGTCATAATCACACTGAGGCAAGACCAAGCTCCCCTTCCCCTGCATCAAGGGTTGGCAAGGCATCCCTGCATGGGGAATAGGTTCTGAATAGCCAGCTCATGTGCCAGGGATAGGTCCTGATTCCACTGTTAGGGCCTCCACAAACAGACCAAGCTACACAGCTGTTGTCCACATGTAAAGGGCCTAGGTTGGTCTCATGCAGGTTCCCTAGCTGTTGGTCTAGCGTCCCTGATCTCCCATGAGCTTGGGTCAGTTGTTTCTGTGGGTTTCCCCATCATGATCTTTTTGAAAAGATTTTTACTTTTATTTATTTTTCAAGACAAGGTTTCTCTGTGTAGCACTGGAGCCCGTCCTGGAACTCACTCTGTAGACCAGGCTGGCCTTGAACTCACAGAGATCTGCCTGCTTCTTGCCTCCCAATTGCTGGGATTAAAGATATGTGCCACTACCTCCAGTTCCCCATCATGATCTTCATACACACACACACACACACACACACACACACACACACACACACACACCGCCTTGCTCATACAATCCCTCCTCCTTCTTGTCAACTGGACTCCTGGAGCTCATCCCAGTGCTTGGCTGTGGATCTCTCCATCTGCTTCCATCAGTTACTAGATGAAGACTCTCTGTTGACAATTAGGGTGGTCACCAATCTGATTACAGGAGAAGTCAGGTTCAGGTACCCTCTCCACTGTTGCTAGGAGTCTTAGCTGGGGTCATCCTTGTGGATTCCTGAGAGTTTCCCTGGCACCAGGTTTCTCCCTAATCCCAAAATGGCTCCCTCTATCAAGATATCTCTTTCATTATTCTCACCCTCAGTCCCAGCCCCAACTCAACCAACCCGATGATCCCTTATGTTCCATCCCCCCCCACATCCCCTCCCTTCCAGCCTCCCCCTTCCCCAGTTTACACAGGAGATCTCATTTATTTCCTCTTTCCAGGGAAATCCATGTGTCCCTCTTAGGGTCCTCTTGTTACCTAGTCTCTCTTGGGCTGTGGGTTGTAGCCTGGTTATCCTTTACTTTACATCTAGTATCCACTTATAAGTGAGTACATATCATGTTTGTCTTTCTGGGTCTGGGTTACCTCACTCAGGATGATTTTTTTTTCTAGTTCCATCCATGTGCCTACAAATTTCATGATGTCGTTTTTTTTAACCTCTGAGTAATACTCCATTGTGTAAATGTACCACATTTTTTTTTTAATCCATTCTTCAGTTGAGGGGCATCTAGGTTGTGTCCAGGTTCTGGTTCCTACAAATAACGCTGCTATGAATGAACATAGTTGAGCAAGTGTCCTTGTATTATTGAGCATCCTTTGGGTCTATGACCAGGATTGGTATAGCTGGGTCTTGTGGTAGATCGAGTCCCAATTTTCTGAGAAACTGCCATACTGATTTCCAAAGTGGCTGTAAAAGTTTGCACTCCCACCAGCAGTGGAGGAGTGTTCCCCTTGCTCCAAAAACTCAATCTTAAGTGGTGTGTGGCGGCACACCTTCCATTTCAGCACCTGAGAGGCAGAGGCAGGCACATCTCTGTGAGTTTGAGGCTAGCCTTGTCTGCAGGGCAAGTTCTAGGACAGCTAGAGTTACAAAGTGAAACCTTGTCTCAACAAAACAAAACAAAACAAACAAATCAGTCTGGTGGCTGGAGAGATGGCTCAGCCCTTAAATCACTTGCAGCTCTTCCAGAGGACCCAGGTTGGAATCCTAGCACGCACATGGTAACTCACAACTGTCTGTAACTTCAGTTCTAGGGGCACCCTCTTCTGGCCTCCATGCATACAAGGCATATGTGTAGTGCAAATACATACATGCAGTAAAAATACCTATACATATAAAATAATAGTAATAATAACAATAGTCATAATAAATTAAAATTTCAAAATCAGTCCACTCATCCAAGAAGCTCAACACATGCTCAATATGACGAACAAAGAGCCATCCACTTTAGGACACATTATAACCAAACCAACAAAAACCAGACTCATGGGGAAGGTTGAAGCAGTCCATGAGCAACCTGCCACATGTGAGGGATCCTTAGTTTCTAGCCAGAAAGCATGGAGTCCCAAAGGCAGTAGGATGGGATATCCAAAATGAGAGAACAATGAAGCTGTTCTAGAACGATACCCAGGCTGGAGGTGCAGCCTGGGGCAAGTGCCTGGCTAGTACGGACCACAACAATAAAACAGTGTTTATGTAGCAACACCCGACTGCAGGATTCCAGGTACACGAACTAGGAAGTAGGCACATCCTCAGGAAGAGGGATTAGTGTTGCCCGTGTCTGGGTAAGGGGAGAGGCATGGTCTGGTAGGAGTTGCACCTTTGGGGTGATGAGAATGCGAACCTGTTAGAGGTGGTGACCACCAACACCGTGACTGCAGAATATCATGGAATTGGTCACTTTAAAATGGAGGGGTTGGAGAGAAGAATCTGCTTGGCAGTTAAGAGCACTTGCTGTTCTTCCAGAGGACGCGTGCATTTCCTACATCCTGCAGCTCACAACCACCTGTAACCTCCTGCTCCAGGGGATCTGACGCCCTCTTCTGGCCTCTGCAGGCACCTGCACTTATCCCCCATACACACAATTAAAAACAAAAACAAAGCCAGGCAGTGGTGGCGCACACCTTTAATCCCAGCACTGGGGAGGCAGAGCCAAGCAGATCTCTGTGAGTTTGAGGCCAGCCTGGGCTACCAAGTGAGTTTCAGGAAAGGCACAAAGCTACACAGAGAAACCCTGTCTCGAAAAACCAAAAAAAAAAAAAAAAAAAAAGAAAAAAGAAAAAAAACAAAAACAAGTCTTAAAAAAAAAAAATACTAACACAAATGCCTGAAACGCATGAACTGGGTAGAAAGTACGTACGAATGCTAATGGCGTCACCTGGTGACTGGCTTGTGGGGCCTTTTGCATGCTCCAACCACCTGTGGTCTTCACGTTCAAGTGAATTTCAAAGAGTGGCTGTGAGTGCAGTGTGATGCGTCAGCACTGGGCATCCAGGCAGGTGTCAGGAGAGATGGCCTCAGAAGCCAAAACTGGGAGCTACTGGGCAGCCACCCCAGCACCATTGATCTTTCCATGCTGGGGGTAGGGGGACCTTCGTGGCTAGTGGAGCCAGTGGGTGGCATGAAGTGACCTGCTTCCACTCTGTCTTTTCTGCAGTAGCTTCTCCATGCTAACTAACAGGGTGCTCTTTGCTGATTTTCTGCTTCCTCTCAGGCTAGTGGGTTTGTACGTCTTGCAGGAAGAGAAGGAGAGGCCTAGTGGTGGCCAGGTGCATTGTGTGGAAGAGCCCTACTAGCCCTTCTTTCTAGGCTGCTCGATGTGAGGTGGTGGGGTTGCTGGCTGGGAGGGAGGTCTGGGTCTGTGTGTCTGCCGAAAGGCCAGATTCTGGCTGCCTGGCTTAGCTCTTTGGTGACTGTACTCCATCTAGTGTCCCTGAAGTATTCCACCTAAAGCAGAGGAAAGCCCTTGGGACCATGCCCAAGCTTGCTTGTACTGGACCTTGGAGTACCTGCCCATCAGTGCACCATGGCAGACTTGAACACCCACAGAGCCCTTCTTCAGGGTCCCTACACCTTCTGCCATTGGCCCAAGACTCTCAAAGGTGCTGGAGAGCTGGGCCTGTTCCCTTTAGGAGATGGCCCTCCTGGGCCTTTATGGAGATGGAGCTCCTGAGGATCTTGCAGGAGCAGAGCAGGATATAACCCTCCCCTGTGTGAATCGGGTCGTGTCTCAACAGGAAGTGGACCCAGAGGTTTTTGTAGATGCTTCAGAGGACACAGCTGTTGGCCCAGAAGGTGCTCAGTGCCCTCCCAGCAAGCGGAAGAAGAAGGAAACAGCTGGGTTGGACACTGAGCAGGTAGCTTGAGAACACAGTTGCTCAATCACTGCCCTCCTCCCCCAGACTTTGTGCTCCTGAGTCACCACCACACTCCGAGTGTCTGGTGAGCTGAGCCACACCTGGGTGTGGCAGTGCGGACTCAGTGTGGGATTGCCAAGACTGGGGGTGTTGAACAGGCAGGGTCGTGGTTTGGTCTTGGGATTGGGAGGGCCAGTTCTAACCAAAGGTGTCTGAAGGTCAGGGACCGGATGCCACGAGGGCCTCCTGTACCACGTGTGTGTCATCCGCAGAACAGTGACTTAGGTAAGGAGACAACCTAATGTGAGGTTTGACCATTTGAGCCACTGGAGATCTTGTGGTTGCAAGCCACTGTGTAGCCAGCTGGAACTGGTTGAAGGGATGTGGTTACTCACATCACTGGTAAATCTTGAAGCCAGGCGCTGAGACGAAGGGAGCCTGGGTGGCGCTCTCTTCTCTGACTCCCTGGTGTTGGATGCCTTATAGTCTCCCAATATTTGTGTTTAGCCATCTGGACCTATCCCCCTTGTCATGGCTTCCACAGCCACCCATCTGCCATGCACCCTTCAGCAGGTGAGAGGATACTGCTTCTGCTGGCCTCTACAGAAGGAAAAAAAAAAACTTACTTCAAACCTCATGAGCTGTGATGGGCTTGGGAGCCTAAATGGAGCACCATACCATGCAATGGGAACCAGTGTTGTGAGCTCATAACCCACAAGCACTCATTCCAAATCGAGAGCAGAGCCCCGCTCCTTGCACCACATGGCTGAGAGCCAGGGGGTGTGGGAGCAGGGAGGTGGGGAGGGCACAGTGGACACACACGCTTTGCTGTAGTACCTGCAGAGAGCCTCCAAGACCTCCCCATTGATGATAATTGGTCATAGCCACATGATGCCACCTTGTTTGTGTCCTCTATAACTCTAGACCTGCTCTGTTCTATCAGTTCACCTTTATGATGACCTCTGAGATAGGGACATCTGTCTCCACTTAACAAGTGGGCAAACTGAGGCACATGGTGGGTTAGTAAACCATCTAGGGTCACCTGGCTAGCTTGTCATGAGCTGGATGGGAACTCGGGTCTCCTAAAGCCAGCCTAGCTGCCACTGTGTCCGCACTCAGACTTGAGACGTGGACAGGACTGAGACAGCATCGTGTCTTCTCTGGTTTCACTCAGCATGTGGAGGCTATCTATCAGTGGTGCGTGCCTGCAGGGAGCTCTGTGGTCAGATGACCAAACACTGCTCCCTGTGTCCCGGTACCTGGCACACCTCGGGCTGACATTTGTCTCAAGGGACACCACTAGGTGGCGGCTGCCCCACCTTCAGACACTTCTGTAGCCTCTTTAGTATCTGGGCTCATCTCACAGGATCTGGCTTCTGTACAGATGAGGAAAGCAATCTTGAAAAGGCTGATCAGGTGTGCACCCTGTGGCTTGGCCAGGAGCCCAGCCAGGGACAAGGCTCAGGTGGTGACAGTTTGCTCAGAGGAAGGGCTGGGAAGGTGCCAGAGCAGAGAAGGCGGGTCAGTGCTGAGTGGAAAAACAGAAGCTGGGACGTGGTCTTGTCTCTTAGGCTAGCCTCACGGGTCTTACAGTCAAAGGTAGGTCTTGTCTTCATGACTTCCTGATCACTAGAAGCAAAGTTCTATTCGAGCATGACCCAAAGACCCCACCTAGCTTGCTCGTATTCTACTTTGTCGCTGTCATCTTCTGATTTATTCTTACTGTATATGCATTGGTGTTTGCCTGCAAGTATGTCTGTATGAGAGTGTCAGATCCCCTGGAACTGGAGTTACAGACAGTTGTGAGCTGCCATGTAGGTTCTGGGAGTTGAACTCGGGTCCTCTGGAAGAGCAGGCAGTGCTCTTAACTGCTGAGCCACCTCTCTAGCCCAACCTGTAGTCTTCTTATGTCCCTCATCCAACTTTGGAATGGAAGATCTGGAGTTGAGACATCTCCACAAATGGTTCCAACAACATCTGGGACCAACAGGACCCAAGCGGGGAAGGTCTGATTCAGTCATGGAGGGATATAGATATCCAGGATGAAGACATGGCAGAGAGAGAGAGAGAGAGAGAGGCAAGGAGAATATGGGCAGCCAGAGTAGCGGTTCTCATCTGCTTCTCCCTTCAGTTTATTTTCTGAAAACTCTTTTCCTCCAAACTCACTGTGTAGTTGAGAACGACTTGGAACTTCTGGTCCTCCTGACTCCCAAGTGTTGTAACTGCTGGGATTATAGTCACGGCACGCACCACCCAGGTTAACAGCACCAGGACTGGACCCAGGGTCTTATGCACGTTAAACAGAGCCCCATTGACTGAGCTACATCTTCAGGTCCACTTCCTGTTTTGTAGCACACAGTGATGGATGCTGGTTCTCAGGCCAGGAACTCACTTTTAAAGTGCCAGAGGTGCCTATCTGCAGGCTGACTCACCCCATGTGCAGGTGTACCCCCAAGTTTTTGTTTCCTTTTTCCAGCTAGTATAGCTCAATGCCCAGCTACAGCTGTGGGGTCTATGGTAGGGCCTCATCACAGACTGTTGGGGTTCAAGGCATCTTGAGTCACTTGAGACAGGGTCTCCATCGACCTTCCAGAGCATCATATCCTGGACCCAGGGTCCTGACAACCAGCTCCTCAGGCTTTGGCCAAGTCCCTGAGGTGGGAAGCCTTGCCTGGGAGTCTGGTAAGTCACTCAGTGAGCCAGGGAGTAGCTGCTTCTCACTCATCCTTTAATTCACTGCCATTTTGTGCCATGCAATGCCAAGGTGTCATGTGTGGAAAGGCTGTGAATGTTGCTAATGTCCCAAAGGGTCCCCAAGTGAGAAGTGGGGCCCAGTGAGGCCCAGGCTCTGGCAGAGGGAAGTGTGTGGCCCTGCCTGTCGCTTGCTCTCTGCTCCACCACCCTTTGTTCAGTTACACTCTGCCCAAGCTAAAGGAGTCTGCCCAGTGCACTTGTTCTTGCAAAGGACCCTTGTTGGATTCCCAGCACCCATGTGCAGGCTCCTCCTCCCCCTGCACCAGCGCACATGTAGCAAAATTCTCATAGACAGAATCATAAAAGAACGTGGCTGTAGGTGTGACAGGTCTAAAGTGTGGTTTGGACACCAACTCCACCTGCTCGAGGATTTGGACAGGAGCCTGGAGGGAAGTGCTGGGGGTATGGAGACGCTAAGGAATAAACTAACATCTCTCTGTTTAGAGTAAAAAGGAGAAGAGGAGGAGGAAGAGGAGCCAGAGTACCACCCTTTCCTCACAGGCAGGTTCCTTGCATTCCACTTCTGGCCTCTGGAGTCTGGATGTGCCTTCAAGCCCTGGATCCCAGGACTCAGCATTGCCCAGAAGCAAGCCCAACAAGGTGGTGTGGGTAGCCAGGCTGGCCAGTCACTGGACACAGTGGCAATGTCAGTGGAGGAGGATGGTCCTGTGCATGCTGAAGGCAGCAGCATCCCTCTGCAGGGTCACACCGTGAAGGGCACAGGCAGCCACACAGGAGGTGGAGCTCAGAGGGACCCCGTTCCCAGTAGCCACACAGAAGTTAAGGACCCCAATACCTCTAAGCCTTCAGTGCGCAAGGGCCTGCCCCAAGACGGGGACCGTGGCCCGGCCATTTCTGCCTCTAAAGGTCCCCCTAAGGTTACTGATGCATCCCTGAGGGCCCCATTACCTGAATCTAAGGGGGCGAAGTCTGAACACAAGGAAGAAGTGCCTGTGACTGCAGAGCTGGCTGCTTCAGAGGTGAGCAGCAGGCAGTGGGGGCACGGAGGTGGGATATGTCGTGTTCCCCGGGCAGTGGGGGCATGGAGGTGGGGTATGTCGTGTTCCCCGGGCAGGGAACTCTGTTACTCAGCTGTGGCTGACAGCCAAGAGTCAGTGCTCCACTTTGTCACGATGACTCAGGGTTGGGGTGATCTCTGTCTCTTCCAGCCAATTGATGCCGCGGCAAAGCAGGATGGGAAAGAAACAAACAGCACTCAGAAACAGACACCGCCCCCTGGGACGCCTGCTGCCCCTAAGCACCAACACCAGGTAGAGGCTTGACTTGCCAGGAGGTGTCCAGGATGCAGGACTCCTCTTTGTCTGCCCTGCTGGTCCCTTCCTCAGCCCACCATCCCTTGATGAGCTGCCCAGTGTTTATGGTGATGTCATGTGGGAGGCAGAGCCTGTCCCCATGGAATTCCCATGCAGGAGAGAGTCAGGAAGGCTCCCTGAGGACACACGTGGAGAGTCCTGGGAGGTCCTGGGAGGAGGTGGATCCTTCCTCTTGGGTGGCCGCGTGAGACCGGAGGAGGCGCTGTGGGAGTAGAAACCAGGAGTGAGGGCTGAGCCATAGACACGGGAAGTGCCCTGACAGGGAATGGCGTGTGCCAAGGCCCTAAGGTAGAACGTGGTGGGCCTGTTCTCAGAGAAAAGGGAAGCTGGTGAGGGACAGAGAGGCTGTGGACAAGGTTAAAGAGGGCTCCTGCAGGCCATGGTAAGCAGGCCAGAAGACCCTGACAGGTCCTGAGCGAGGACGTCTCTGGCCTGGCGGCTGTGAGGCATGTCTTGTCTTAAGCACTGGGGTTCAATTGCTTGTTCCAGGAAGCTGAGCTCAAGTTGTCTGACCTGGGGAGGAAAACGGGTGAAACTGGGGACACCCAGCCAGACGGTCCGAAGAAGCCAGAAGAGGACAGACATTGTGCAGCAGCTTTGAAAAACAAGAAGGAGCAGAGAAACCAGAAGGCTGCTGCACCAGAGGCTCCGTCGGGGTAGGACGTGGCCTCTTGCACCGGGCCTGTGTTCCGGCTCTGCCAGAGTCATGCGGCTCCCGTCATGCCCAGCCTGCATCTCTCATCAGTGCCTTTGGGAGGACAGCTCTGGGTGGGCCCATCTGGGACACCAGTCCCAAATCCCCTTTCCTGTTGGTTCCTGGGTCCCTAGCAGTCAGCATGATGCTCAGGAACTCTCTGGGATGAGACCATCAGGGTCCAGACTCCTAACCCCGCCCCTGATCCCCACTGTCACTAGTGCCTTGGAGCTGAGGAGAAGCAGCAGCCTGCTGGGGCGCTGTGTCTGAACCTTAATGCCTGGCACTTGCTCTTAGGGGTGTGGTCATAAGGCAGAGATATAAGGATAGTGAGTGTGTGTGTGTCTTTTGTGCGTGTGCACATATTCCTGCATGTGTGCACGCACCCTGGCAGCTAGTGTTTCCTTCCCCTTGCTTCCCAGAACACCTAACCCGGAGGATGGAGTCACCGTGTACTTCCACGCTATTGTCTCCCGAGACTTTGCATTCAACCCTGACAACCACAGAGTGTATGTCAGAGGGGGACAGGAACTCGGGAAGAATGGCTGGAGTGATGCTTGCGAGATGTGCTACACCAAGTGAGTACGAGAGCTTGGGGCTGTCCTGTCACTCACAGAACATCTGTCAGTGGTCATGTGACCAAAGCAGTTGGGTGTGCTCTATCCTTCCTTCCTTTTCTGTCTTTGCTTTTTTTTTTTTTCTTCTGTTTTGGTTTGTTTGTTTTAAAATATCACTTTGTTGTCCTGGCTGGCTTAGAATTCATTGTAATCCTCCTGCCTCATCAGCCTTATAGACATGTACTACCATGATTGGTGAAAAATGAGTGGGTTTTTTTGTGATTTGTTTTTGTTTTCTTTCTTTTTTTTAAGATTTATTTATTTATGTATACAGCATGTATCCCTGAAGGCCAGAAGAGGGCACCAGATCTCATTACAGATGGCTGTGAGCCACCATGTGGTGCTGGGAATTGAACTCAGGACCTCTGAAAGAGCAGTCAGTGCTCTTAACCTCTGAGCCATCTCTCCAGCCCTGTTTTTGTTTTTTGAGACAAGGTCTCACTGTGTAGCCCTGGCTGTCCTGGAACTCACCCTGTAGACCAGGCTGGTCTTGAACTCACAGATCAGTCTGCCTCTGCCTCATGAATGCTGGGATTAAAGGCGTGAGCTGTCACCACCCAGCCCGAAAATGCGTGTTTTAGACACATTCTCCAGCATGCATTTCTTTTCCACTACTTACTGTGGCTCTTTTTCTGGGTTCTGGCTGCAGATCCTGTTCTGTTATAAAAGTGCTATAGCCTTGGGGTTGGGCTTCACGACATGTGTCCTCTGGTAAATGGGCATATTATGTTCCTCCACAGAGACCTTGGTGACTTCGGGTCTCTCATCGAGGGCTGCATGGTCATCCCCAGGCAGAGCTTGGACAAACCCATCCCTTATAAATATGCCATTTACCGTGGTGGCAGTAACAAGGATACCGCAGAGTACGAATTCATCTATGAGCAGCCGGAGAAGAAGGGCGAGCACGTGAACCGCTGTCTGCTGGTTGACTCTGCCCTCTTGGGCACTGGAGGTAAGCCATCGAGGTGCCAGAGGTCAGCTCCCGGGGTCTCTGGGGAGCAGACATGGGGTTGGGCCTCTGCTTGGCACTGGGCCCTGCCTTTCCCTGATGTTGAGTAACGCTGCCTTTGGAAGTGGGTGTGACTTAACCCTTCACTGTGTGGAGAAACAGGAAAGTCTTTCATCAAGGAGTTGGATAGAAAGAGCTGTATCGAGGGCTGGCCGGGATGGAGGGTGACTGAGGGTGGGCAGGAGGGGCAGTGGTCTGGCTCTTCCAGGAGAGCCATGTCAGAACCACTGTCAGAAGGTGGCTTGGACAGTGACAGCCCCGTGCCCTCCTTCCACGGGCCACAGAACTGTTGAGGTGAATGTGGCTCATGCCTGGGCAGTTCTTCTTGTCCACGCATCAGAGGCTGGAGTCTTGAAAGAGTTCCTTTCCTCCTGTGTGTTGTTTTAGTTCCTGAAGCAGCCCCAGACCCTGCTGGGTCACTTCAGATAGTTCTCGTGCCTTTGCTCAGGGTGGATTTGTTTTTTTCTCAGTACTGAGGTTGGAACCCAGGGTCTCTGCTTTAGCATAACTTTAAAAGTATTTTATTACATTGATTTGTATACATGTGTGTTTGTGTGTGTGTGCACATGCCACATGCTTGTGGAGGTCAGAAGACAACTTATCAGATGTGGCAGCAGGCACCTTTATCAACTCAACTGTCTCCACAGCTCCCATCATGTTTTTAAAGACAAGATTTTGACCATGTTACCCAGCTGGTCTTTAAATTTGCTTTAAATTAAAAAAAATTTAAAGACTCATTTATTTTTTATTTTATGTATGTGTGAGTACCTATATACTATTTGCAGGGGGAAAATGGTCATCAGAACTAAATCAGACAATGTTGGTGAAGAGAACACAGTGTTCTTCAGATACAGCTGCCTTAGGACTGATAACCACAGCCCAGCGGGAAGAGCCGGGCCCACAGAATCCTCAACCTCGGATCTTTCGAGGCACTGGCTCAGCCCTGGATTGGCTTTGCCAAGTTCACTTCTGGACAAGGACGTAGAACCAAACTCCCCATTGTCTTTTCCTCAGGGCCTCTGAGAAAGTCTTGGGTCTCCCCACATTTATGTGAGCCATGTATGTGCCTAGAAGCCAGAAGAGGGTATCAGATGCCCTAAAACTGCATTTACAGGCTGTTGTGAGCACCATATGGCTGCTGGGAACTGAACCACAGTCCTCTGCAAGAGCAGCCAGCAAGTGTCCTTAACTACTGAGTCATCACTCCAGACTTTTTTTTTTTTCTTAAAAAGACAGGGTCTCATCCAGGTGGCAGTGGTGCACACCTTTAATCCCAGCACTCGGAAGGCAGAGCCAGGCTGATCTCTGTGAGTTCCAGGCCAGCCTGGACTACAGAGCAAGATCTAGGACAGGCACCAAAACTACACAGAGAAACCCTGTCTCAAAAACCAAAATAAATAAATAAATAAATAAAATAAAAATAGAAAAAGACTGGGTCTCATATAGCTCAGGCTGGCCTTGGCTGTGTAGTCAAGGTGACCCTACATTTCTGACCCTCCTGCCTACACCTGTCCGTTACTGGGATTGCAGGTATGCACTTGACCTGTATGTAGCCCAGCACTTTATACATGCTCAGCAGCACTCTCCAGCCCAGGCTGCACATTCCTGACCTTGGGCTGCACAGGAACACCCTGTGCCAGCTGATGGAGTGATCACCTGGCTTTTTCCTTCCTTCCTCAGGCTGTTCCTCCTCCGTTTCTGCCTTCTAGAGGAGGCCAGGCCTCAGGGATTTGGAGCTCACCCATATTTGACTCTTTTGTCCCCTCAGAGTGGCATCAGTATGATGACATCATCTGCATGAGGCCTCCTGGGAAGTTCCAGAAAGTTATGAATACTTTTACTGATGGCACGAGAAAGGACCTGGTGAAGGGGAAGAAGCATGCCGCTGCCATCATGCTGGACCGGATCTTCAGTATCCTCCATCCCTGGAGTGCCATCAACCTGCAGAGCTTTATGACCCAGTTCAAGCAGTTTGATTCTGTGGTCCAAGTGCCTAAGATCCACGACGGCCGTGCTAGGCCATGGTCCAGTCTGCAATATGATGAGAAAGAGGTACCCATTCTCCACTGTCACCAGCAGCTCTGGAGCAGACAGGCAGTGTCCCTTGACCAACTAGAGGCTAGGTGACCCCTGGACCGAGTGGGCCAAGTACAGCCATCCTCCTCAAGGGGTTCCTCTGTGCCGCACCCCTAGCATTGGTCCTGGGCTCTCCCAGAAGGGGTGGGCTCCTCAACACCCTACACTGTGGTGTGGCCGTCCCTAGGGTAGCACCTCCTATGTCCCCACCCTCCAGGGCTGGGGTCTACGCATCTGTGGCCTCAGTGGGAAGCACGGGAGAGAGGCAAGTGAGGCCCTCCCTTGCTCTGGTGGCTCCGTACCAGGCACTGTTGCCAGCCTCTGAATTTACCCTGCACAGCTCACACACCTTTCCCTTCTGAACCAGGTGAGGAGGAACCTGTGGGAGCACGTGAAAAAACAGATGGTCCCCTTCCTGGACGGGAAGAGCAGGGACCCTCTGCCTATCGACTGCCCTGTGAGGAGTAGACTGAAGTTGGGCCTGGCCGTCCTCTTCATGGTGGAAGCAGTTGACTTTGCTGTCCCCAAAGCCGACCTGGTCTCACTCTGCTGTCTCCTTGTCCCGAGCACTGGCTCACCAGAAGCTCTTCACAGTGACCTCAGCCCCATCCTCAGCACCGCTCAGAAGTACTTCCTGTTTATTATTCTTTATTTTCCATTTTATGTGTACTGGTGTTTCATGTGCCTGTATGTCTGTGTGCCATATGCATGCCTGGTAGCCTAGGGAGGCCAGAAGGAGTAGGCTCTCCTGGAACTGGAGTTACAGACAGTTGGGAGCCAACTTGTGGATACTGGAAACTGAACCTGGGCCTTCAGGAGGAACAGTGCTCTTCACAGCGGGGCATCTCTCCAGCCCCCTGATCATTTTCTCTGTTTTCTCTGATAGTTTCACTGGGTAGCCCAAGCTGCCCCAGACTCAAGAGATTTCTGCCCCCAGCTTGCCGAGTGCTGGATTTTGGGTATGAGCCACCACACCTGCTCATGGAGCTGTGGGTAGTGGTGCCTGTCTGTAGTCCCAGGTACTTGGCAGCTGAGGTGGGAGAATCCTGTGAGCCTGTGAATTTGAAGCCAAGCTGGGCATCTTGTAGTAAATGAATACACGGAGTGTAAGAGAAGCCTAGAGTGCTTCCGCACATGTGTCTTGGCTTCTGTGGAAGCCCCAGGGATGTGTTTCCTTCTGTTCTGTCTGGCCACGGAGATTAGAATGCGAGTTATCACTGCTGGGTCACAGTAGTTTGTAGAGGACCTCCTTGAGCCCAGTGACCTTGCCTTGGGCTTTTCCCAGCATCCTTTGTGGCTAGTTTGATTCAGACTTGGAAGTCACATCAGGTAGCAGTCCTGAGCAGCTCTTACTGGGCACCAGCCTTTGGCTTCATGTTTTAGACACCCGTGATTACACATTTTGTGAAAGATATTCCTCAGCCATGTAGTGCAGAGATGACTAGCTGCTGTGGAGATTCGTGAGGGTTGCTGTAGGGTGGGGCTGGGGTACCCTAACATTCTTATGACTCCTGGGGTGGACCCTGTCCAGCCATGCAGTATTCCTTGTGCTCTGCAGAAAGTGATCATAGACCACTGGGCCATCCTGCCCTCACTGATGCCTACATTCCCTTCTAGATGGCATGCGTACCTGATAACCCTGTGCCACAGCTGCATAACTGAGGGGGTCGACCACTGGCTGGGCACCTTACCTGTCCTGCACTACTGCATGCAGCAGTCTCCACCCAGGAAGGCCTCTAAGAGCCAGCCCGAGGACACCTGGGCAGGCCTGGAAGGAATCTCTTTCGCACAGTTTCGGGACAAAGCTTCCCCTAAGTGAGTTGAATAGCTGCTCTTAGGACGCCCATCCCAGATCCTCAGGCTGTGCACATGGTGCCGTCAGTCTCCTGTTGTCACTGGAGTCATTGCTGATTGATGAGCATTGATTCTATTCTCTGCCTAGTTATTTGGGGTGTGTGTGTGTGTGTCTGTCTGTCTGTCTGTGTGTCTGAGTTTGTTTGTGTCTGTGTGTGTCTGTGTGTGTCTGTGTCTGTGTGTAGCTCAGAGGATGACCTCCAGTATTTGTCCTTTCTTCCATGTTAAGGCTGTGGCTCTGTTCTTCTTTTCTCATTATGTATGTCCAGGTGGTGGGTGCGTTGTTCTCTGGCGTTTTCCTGTCTGTGTGTCCCATCTCCTCACAGGAACACTGGGGATTCCACATGCTCGTCCTATGGGTATTTTAACCGTATCTGAACTCAGGTCCTCATACCCACACAGCTAACGTTTTTACACTCAGTCTGTCTCCACAGTCCCTGCCTAGCCTAGTTATCGCCAACAGACAGAGCTCCCGGGGAGAAGGCTCTGATGCTTGCCTAGGCAGACCACTAATGGTAACAGATTTCCACCGGGGCCTCCCCTCTGATAAGAAAAATCTTACCTTGGGTTGGGGATTTAGCTCAGTGGTAGAGTGCTTGCCTAGCAGGCGCAAGGCCCTGGGTTCGATCCTCAGCTCAAAAAAAAAAAAAAAAAAAAAAGAAAATCTTACCTCAAGTTCTGTAGAAAACTTAGATTCAAGGTATCCAATCTATACTTTTTCTTTTCGTTTCTTTCTTTTCTCTCCTCCCCCACTTCCTCGATCTCTTTCTCCTTCCCCTCCCTCTCAGCGAGTCTGGGCCTGCTGGAAATCTCCCTGTATGCTGCACGAGTCTCATGAAAATGTCTCCACTATCTCTCTTTATTGTGTCCTCTGTGTGAGCATGAGTGTGTGTGTGTGTGGTGTGTAAGTCAGTCCACATACATGTGATGAGCATGTGGCCAGTGAAGCCAGAATTTGAAGTTCTAAGTAGAACACTAACTGAGAAGAAATGTATTTCCTAAAAATCTCCCCTGAACTTTTGCAAAGTACCGTCATCATCACCAGCTGGTGGAAGAACCACCTTGCAATTGAGATACAAACAGCCATATTTGCAGCTTCTAATTTCCATAAACTACTAAGTATGATTTATTTGATAGAACAGAAGTTAAGACCTCAAGTGACCCTGAGCAAAGCCTGACTCTGAAGTCCACTTAGCTTTACAGCGTCTTTCTCGTACATAGACTAGGATGCCTTCACTCATGCACTGAGGGAACCAATTCTTAGGGATACCCCTGTGTGATCAGGGTTGTGGGTAGCTCAGAGTGTGACAGGCAGCACCTGTCCTCTGCCTGGGAGATGGGCATCTGCCTGGAGAGTGGCATTATGGTCAGGCTTGGAGCAAGTCCAGTGTCCCCTGCCATGATGCCCTGGACACAGTCTGCAAAGCTAAAGGTAGGCCTGGAGGAAGCCGCTGTCTTTCCCGGAACTTTAGGAATAAGAATGGGGTGTCATGGTGAACCCTGGCCACTAGAGGGGTAGGTGTGGGGTCTGGGAGTCTTGGGGAGATAGGGGTCAGAGGTGGGGACCATGATCTGCCTACAGTATGTGGGGACAGTGGCCATCCAGTGGGGCAGAGGTGCTGAGAGCCAAGACAACTGCTGGATGAGAACCCACTGCAGGGTGGGCACAGAAACAGGGATGAGCCAATCACTCCGGGAACTCGGATCTCAGCTTCTGCCAACTGAATTCACCCTGAAACTGAAACTCTGCCCAATTCTACCACTGATCTCGGGGTGGGATGAAGGAGAGAGCCCTCTTGGTCTGTAGGGAATAGTCCAGTAGCCAGCGTACCCCTGGAAGTCCAGCTGTCCCTGTTTTCATTCGATCCCGGACTGACTGTGATTTCCATGAGGCATATCAACCCTTCAAGTGGGACTGTCCAACCCCTCCTGGTTCTGTCTTGCTTCATGTGAGTTCCGGCGCTGTGGTCTCACCACACCCCGCGCTGTCTTTCCTCAGGAGCCAGGTTCTCCAGTTTATGCAACCTAGGATGGCCCTGCTGCAGGTGGATGAGTACCTCTTCCGCTCCTGGTTCAGCCTCGTTCCTCTGGAAAGCTTGACTTCCTACTTGGAAAACTCCACTGAATACTTGAGTCATGTGCCTGCTCGCCTCCTGGATTGTTTTCAAGGGATTTCATACCGGCTTCGAGGGCTGGGGAAGATCTCCAACCAAAACATGGAGGTGTGTTGTGGGGAGCAGACCAGCAATTGCTGGCTTAGCAAGGACAGGGTGACTGCTACAGTGCCGGGAACTGTCTGTGGAGGAGTGCTCGCCTCATGAGTGAGAGCCTGGCTCTCATCCTCAGCACCACAAGCAGTGAGGGGGGCCAGTGAAGGACGGAGAGAGAAAGAGATTTATTCAGATGTGGTGAGGTTTATTTAGCTAGGTTTGATGAGGTTTGTCTAGCCAGGTGTGATGAGGTTTATTTAGACAGGTGTGGTGACATTTCCTATGGGAAAAGGTTGGTTTGCCTGAGTTAACTCTATTTTCAGTAAACAGAACTTAGGAAATCAATAGCTTTTTAAACTTCTGTTTTAATTATTTGAAACAGTTGTGCTGGGCAGGACTACAAGCAGTGTGGGTGTGAACTTGTTTCCTATCTGTGTCATCCATCCCTCCTACACTTTTTGTTGTTGTTGTTGTTTTTTGAGACAGTATTTTCTCTGTATAGCTTTGGAGTCTGTCCTGGAACTCACTCTATAGCCCAGGATGGCCTTGAACTCACAGAGATCCACCTGCCTCTGCCTCCTGAGTGCTGGGATCAAAGGCGTGTGCCACCACCACTCAGGCCCTCCTACACTTTTTTAGATATAGAGTTTTTATGTAAAGTGTTTGCCATACAAGCATGAGGATCTGAGTTCAATCCCCGGAACCACCAGGAAATGCAGGGCACTGTGGCCTGCACTCTTACTCCTCAGTGGGGCCGCGGTGATGGGAGGATCCTTGCTTACTAGCCAGCCCAGCTCAACTGGAGATCCTCAAGCCAATGAGAGACACTGTCTCAAAATACGGTGGACAGCTTCTGAGTAAGAGCACAGCCTCCACACATGTGCACATGTGGGCATGCTCACAGAGTAGAAAGAGGTCATTTTGTGTCCTCCCTTTACCAATGTGGAGCTATTCCTCTGAAGAGTAGCTGCTTTGAAGGGAGGAAAGACCAAGAGAGTGTTCCATGTGTACACAGGCCTTTTCTTGTCTTGTCTCAGCAAACACAGCATGGCATGATTACACTCTCCTCCTCTTCACTGTTTTAGGATATCGAGCGAATCTTTAAAATGCTGATTCACCTTGTGGACATTTATCAGGACACGTAAGTAAGAAGGCCAAGGGCAGCCTTGGCTCCACAGAGCTCTGGGAGGCCTGGTGGCTGCCCATGCTGGCCTCAGCTTCCCCCATATCCTGTTTCAATGGGAGATTGCAAACTAACACCATGCTTTCCAAGCTATTAAGCACCATGTCCATCTTCAGCTGCTGGAACCTGCCCCTGCTCCCTCGCTGTGCATCCCTTCCCTGTACCTGTTACACCTGAGCCCTGCATCTCATTAGCAAATCAAGTCAGAGCAGACAAATCGAAAGCATTACTTACTGTTCCCCTTGCTGTGACAAGACCCAGACAAACGCTGTTGGAGAAGGGTGTGTTCTGACTCACTGTCAGGGCACAGTCCATACTGTCCGGGACACACAGCCCATACTGTCCGGGACATAGTCCATACTGTCCGGGACACACAGTCCCTACTGTCAGGGCCCAGTCCCTACTGTCAGGGACACACAGTCCATACTGTCCGGGACACACAGTCTATACTGTCGGGGACACAGTCCATACTGTCAGAGACACACAGTCCATACTGTCGGGGACACACAGTCCATACTGTCAGGACACACAGTCCATACTGTCAAGTTATGCGGACACAGTCCACTGTCGCACAGTCCTACTGTCCGGGACACAGTCCTACTGTCCACGCCTCGCGACCAGTCCATACTGTCGGGACACACAGTCCCATACTGTCAGGGACACACAGTCCATACTACTGTCGGGACACACAGTCCATACTGTCGGGACACACAGTCCATACTGTCGGGACACACAGTCCATACTGTCGGGGACACACAGTCCATACTGTCAGGACACACAGTCCATACTGTCGGGGACACACAGTCCATACTGTCCGGACACCAGTCCCCCCCCCCCCCCCCCCCCCCCAGTCCATACTTTCGGGACACACAGTCCATACTGTCGGGACACACAGTCCATACTGTCGGCACACACCACGTCCACCACTCTGTCGGGGACACAGTCCATACTGTAGGGGACACAGTCCATCCTGGTGGTGAGGCCCTGGTGGCAAGAGCGTCAAGCAGGGCTCGCATTGCCGCTGAAGTCAGGCAGTGGAGAGACGAGCACTGGTGGTCAACAGTTTTTCTGCTTTTCTTTAGTCTGGAGCTGCCATAAGCTGGAGTCACAGGCACTTGAAGTGCTGGGGCCCAGACTCAGGGTCACCCGATAGAGCAACGAGTGTTCTTGACTGCTGAGCTTTCTCTCCAGCCCACCCAAGCCCCTTATGCCTTCTGCAGTACTGAGGAGGAACCCATGGCCTCAGGCCAGGCGAACAAATCTCTACTCATTCCATGCACAAACCCCACACAGAGGACTTGCTCTTTTAACTTTAACATTTCTTTCCCTGTCCGTCTTCTCATTTCTCAACTGTTCCAGTGATTTCTCTGCCACTCTTTGTGAACAGGATTTTTGGGGAGACCCAGCTCCAGACCTACTTAACCGAGTGTCTGACCATCCATGAAACTGTCTGCGACATCACAGCTGACAGGAAGTTCTACGAGATCCCTGCCCTGTCGGCTGAGCTTGTCTGTAAAATGCTTAAGCTTAAACCTCCAGGGGTAAGTGAGATTTGCACATCTGTATACACAGTACGGCCTGTGATACTGTGTGGGAGGGCAGGACTTCCTGTGGACTGTACGGCCTGTGATACTGTGTGGGAGGGCAGGACTTCCTGCAGAAGTACAGCCTGTGATACTGTGTGGGAGGGCACAGGCTTCCTGGACGCTGTGTGTGGGGCAGACTTCCTCAGGTACAGCCTGTGATACTGTGTGGAGGGCAGGACTTCCTGCAAAGTAAGCTGATACAGACTCCTGCGACTGTACCCTGTGAGTGTGGGGGGCGGCTGCAGACTGTACAGCTGTGATACTGTGTGGGAGGGAAAGGCTTCCTGCAGACTGTACAGCCTGTGATACTGTGTGGGAGGGCAGGACTTCCTGCAGACTGTACAGCCTGTGATACTGTGTGGGAGGGCAGGACTTCCTGCAGACTGTACAGCCTGTGATAGTGTGGAGGCAGGACTTCCTGCAGACTGTACAGCCTGTGATACTGTGTGGGAGGCAGGACTTCCTGCAGACTGTACAGCCTGTGAACTGTGGGGGGCACGGCTTCCTGCAGACTGTCACTGTGTGGGAGGGCACAGGACTTCCTGCAGACTGTACAGCCTGTGATACTGTGTGGGAGGGCAGGACTTCCTGCAGACTGTACAGCCTGTGATACTGTGTGGGAGGGCAGGACTTCCTGTAGACTGTACATCCTGATGCAGTCGGTTTGAAAGGGGAGGAGACTAGCTCTGCACTGACTCAATCATCATGAGTTTATTGGGGCCCTGCTGCAGCTGAGCTCTCTCCTGGACATGGAGACTTCCTGGGCTTGGGTAGGAGGGAGGCTGTTGGTGGCAGCACTTCTGATGTCCACTGGCAGAGCTGGGGCCGGACCCACTATGGCAGGATCCTCCTTTCCCATTGTTCACAGAAAACCCTGGGGACCATCCTCCCACCTCTAAGCACATGTTCATTCCTGGTTTTCCCTATGGGAACTTTCTCTTCATTTGACTTAAACAAAGTAGCCAGTCCGTGTCCCGTGAGACTGCCCAGTGCCCCTGCAGCCTCATCAGCTTCCAGCTCTCTGGACTCCTCACAGTCTCTTTCTTCACAAGTCACAACTTTATTGACAGGAGGTATAAGTAAATGTATATTATTTGGAGGGGAGATTTCAAGACAGGGTTTCTCTGTGTAGCCTTAGCTATCCTGGAACTTGCTCTGTAGACCAGGCTGGCCTCGAACTCACAGAGATCCAGCTGGCTCTGCCACCACTGCCAGCCTTAAATGCATATTTTAATGTTATTCCTTTTGATTTTTCTTATCAAAATTATACACATACATATTTATCGTGTGTGTGTGTGTGTGTGTGTGTGTGTGTGTGTGTGTGTGTGAGAGAGAGAGAGAGAGAGAAGAGAGAGAGAGAGAGAGAGAGAGAGAGAAGACAGACAGACTGGCATACAGAGACACAGAGACCCCGCCATGGCGTGGGTGTGGAAGTCAGGACAACTTGTAAGAGTCTGTTCTCTCCTTCCACTACGTGTGTCCTGGGGATCCAACTCAGGTCTCCAGGCTCCATGGTGACCACAGATTCTGAATTCCTTTCTCACGTGTCCGCAGGGTACCACAGAGGGGCTGGCTGCTAAAGCTCATGAAGACTTGGTGACAAGCACTCTCCAGGAGGCCCTGAACACCACAAGAAAATGGCTGCGCCACATGCTCAAAAGCAGCATGTTCTATACCAGCTCAGCCTCTGTCCAGTTCACCTATCGTGAGGAGATGGCGGTAAGCCTTCCTGGGAGTTGTGAGGCTGCCAAAGGCACACAGGTGTGGACGTAAGATACCCGGAGCCATCACTGCTGTCCCAAGAGCTGTGATCATGGCCTGAAGCTTAGCCACTGGGTCCCTTCCTTAAAGAAGGGTCTTTGACAACCCATGGACAGATGGAAAGTGCTGTGGACCTGGCTGGGCCGGGTCCCCCTTGCTGTGAGATGATGGAGACAGCAGCATCAGGAATGCACTTAAAGCAGGGAAGGGGTGGGGGATGATTTGTGGGGAGTAACGCTTGGAGCTGTGAGTTGTGTGTGTGTGTGTGTGTGTGTGTGTGTGTGTGTGTGTGTGTGACATTGGAAATGGAAGGCAGAGGTAAGCAAGGAAGTTCTTTTGTGGGGAAACAGCCCAATGTGCCTGCAGAAAGACTGGGAAGCTAAGGCCCTGCAGGTGGGTTTGGGTTTGGTCACTGGGGTTGGCAATTCTTGGGCTCATTGTCTGGAAGTGTCCCCAGCTAACATGACAGTCACACAAGTGTGAGAGGCACATCCTAAGACAGCCAAAGAAAACTAATGGAAAAGGTGCAGACCCCCGCCTAGAGCTTAGGTTTAGTGAGTAGCCCACCAGCGTTCATTTTTCAGTCCTGACACTTGTGCCTCGTTGTATAAGATGTGACAAGGACAGGAGTCAGGAAGAGCCCTGTAGTTCTCCAGCCATCTCTGCAGCATTTCTTTTTTCTTTTTTTTTTTTAAACACAAACTTTTTTAAAGATTTATTTATTTATTATGTATAGAGCATGTATGACAGCAGTCCAGCAGAGGGCACCAGATCTCATTACAGATGGTTGTGAGCCACCATGTGGTTGCTGGGAATTGAACTCAGGACCTCTGGAAGAGCAGCCAGTGCTCTTAACCTCTGAGCCGTCTCTCCAGACCTCTCTGCAGCATTTCTGTAAGGCTGAAATTACTCTGTGTTTTGAAAAGAATACATTGCAGGCTTTCTAATGATCTAATTCTGCATCAGTGCCTAAGTGGAGTGGGCTAATCTGTACTTGAAATAAATTTTTATGGAAGATGAAGTTAAGAAGATTTTGTTTTTTTTGTTTTTTTTGTTTTTTTTTGAGGAGGGTTGTTTTCTTTCTTTTTCTTTTTTTTTTTTTCTTTCTTTTTCTTTTTGAGACAGAGTCTCTCTAATTTAATCCTAACTGTCCTGGAATTCTCTCTGTAGACCAGGCTGGCCTCATGCTCACAGGAATCCCCCTGCCTCTGCTTCGAGTGCTGGGATTAAACGCATGGGCCACCATGCCCAGCGGTTTTGTATTCTTTTATGGGAGAATGGTGGGTAAATCACAACAGAAACAGCTCTGTAGCCCAGGAGTAAAGAGCCATTCAGTGGGAATCAGCAGGAATGCTGAAGGAAGTAGCCAGGTCATCCGGCCAGGATCTTGCCGCAGATGGCATGTTAATCCCAGGAGGAAAGAGCACTAACGGGGGAATTGGACCCAAGTTCTGCATGGTTGACCCAACCATCAGCCTTGAAAAGAAAATGGTCACTTTGACCGGGCTGAGAGGCGGCAGCACTCTGAGGTGTTTGGTTGGGAGCTGTGGAAAGGCGTGGATAGCTGACCACGAGGGACCTACAAGTACAGTTTCATGAGGCTCAATGTAGTTATGTTTCTTCCAAAGAGATTTTAACCATGGGATCCCAGGAAGGGAAATCAAGAGATAGCCTCAAAAATCATCGGCCTGTTAACGAATCAAAAGATAACTTCTAAAATGGTCGGCCTTTCAAAACTGTCAACATTATAAATGAAGGGAAGGTACTTTTCTAGAAAAGAGAACATGATCACTAAATGATATGCGTAAATCCTGACTGGATGGTGGAGCCAAACAGCACACAGGTGGATCAGCACAGCACAGGGACAGCTCATACATCTCTGCTCTCCACACTCATGCCCGTGAGAGGACCGCACTTCAGGGAAACAGAGGCTTGCCTGGACGTGTCGGGCCAGGTGGTGTGATGTCTATACCTTACCCCCAAGTGTCAGAGGGAGAGAGGCTGACCATCTCTGTGTTCAAAAGGAAACACCTGGCCCCAGTGGAAGGAAGGGTTTTGTTCTTCACGCTCTTTTCTCTTTGAAACTTTTCAGGATAAATATTAGAGGGGACCCTTTCCCAAGGAAGAGCAGGCACACAACTGGGGGATAGTGGTGACCCTGCATTGCATGGGCCAGAGTGGCTCGTGTTGCCCTGACTCACCACTAACACCGTCATTTACCAGAGACAGTGAAGAGCTGAGAGCCCCATTGACCTGGTGCCCTCAGCCCTTCATACTGCCAAAGGGTCTTCCTATGGTGTCCAGGCCTGCCTTGAACTCCTGGAGACTTCAACAGCCCTCCTGCCTCAGTTTCCCAAGTACCTAGGACCACAGATCTGTAACACCTCCCCTGCTGGTCCACCTTCTTTTCCACCCTGGGTCATGAAGTCTTCCCTGTGCTTGTCACTTTGATCTTACAGCTGTGGTGCCGGCTGGTGGGCATCGACTTCCCAGAGGAGTGTGGCTGGAAGAGGTCGCTGCTGGGAGACATGGAAGGGAGGCTCAAGCAGGTACCTGAGGTCAGGGCCCTCGTTCTGGGAGGTGAAAGAACACAGAGGAGACCAGCTATCTTAGCCGAGCACAAGGCTGCAATGGTGGTGAGGTGGGGTCAAGCATGAGTTTGGATATCTGTTTCTGATTTGGCCGCTGACTTCGGAAGAATGTCCAAGTTGTTGTGTGATGCCCTTAGAAGAATAGGGACAGGATGGGGACCCCAACCGTATATGGGGAAACACACACGCAGACGCTGCACCGGCCAGTTTACAAAAACAGCAACAAAGTGGGGGGTGCAAAACCACACCCAGAAAAGCTCTTGATGTGACTGGAGGCTGGTGACATGGATCATCTGCTTTTACATGACGTGAATGTTTTCTCCAGAGCTGGTAGGGAGCCAGGAGTGGAGGAAAATGACTCATCTTTCACAATTGCCCTGTCCTGATTTCCCAAGCTCCAGTGCATGTGGCCCTTTTGCTCTTTTTCAGAGTGGGACAAAAAAGGCTTTACTTTTTGAATGTTTGAATATTTGACAGGGTCTCACCCGCGCCAGCTTCACGTTCCCAGCATTCCTCCTGCCTTGGCCTCTCATGTGCTGGGACCAGAGACACGAGCTGCCATGCCCAGCTACAGAAACGATTTTCATTTGTTCCTTGGATAGTGGGGTTCTTGTGGACCTGCTTAGTGTGTGTGCAGAGAAGCTCGAATCATGGGGCAGTGAGACACCGGATGTTTCCCTGGTGCATGGTAGTGAGGTACCCCACAGCCCTCACACCCCCCTCCTTGAGGCACCCGCAGCCCTCACACCCCCCTGCCTGTCTACAGGAGCAGCCCCGGTTGCAGATCTCTGTCTTCTGCAGCAGTCAGTGGCATTATGATGAACTCCATGACAGCGTGGCCAGGAGCTTTGAGAAGTGTGTCATTGAAGCCGTGAGCTCTGTCTACCAGGTCAGTAGCCTTTCCAGTGTGGGTTCACAGGGGTTTCTGGGACGGCTTGCCAAAGGCTGCTGAAGCCTGCACGTTCTGAGACCCTATAGGGTCTGATCGTCCCCTCTGTGCCCAGAGCTATGGGCTGAGATCCAGTGTTCTCATCCAACTCCTTGACAGGCAGCATGGCTTCCAATTCCTTGGGCTGTTAAGGCCACACAAAACCACAGCTACTAGGCCAGGTGTGGTGGTTCACGCCTTTAATGCCAGCACTTGGGAGACAGATGCAGGTGGCCTCTGAGTTCAAGACCAACCTGGTTTATGTAGCGAGTGTTAGGCCAGCCAGGGCTACATGGCGAGAACCTCACAGCTGCTCACACAGGCCTTGCCCCAGCCGTCTCACAGGCTGAGCCTCAGTTAGGCCCCCGTGAGCCCTGCTGCCGGTCTGCACTATTTTCTGTTCCTTCCTGCCTGTGCAGTGACGGAGAAAAGAACCACATTGTGTGAGGTGCACTCACTGACCTGCTTCCCTAGTTATTGTAGTTTTAGCTCTACTGAGGCCCTTGAGTCTTCCACCTGAGTTCCTTCTGAGGTAAAGGTCCGTTTCTGTGTGTGGAGACCAGATGGTGCTGCCCTACTGACTCGCCTGAGCACCTTGTCCAAACTCTGCTGGTCACGTGTGTGATGAGAGGGCTCAACGCGGTGTTAGGATTTCTACTTTTCCTTTTATTAACTTTTATTATATTAGAGCATTGCTCTGTGTGTGTGTGTGTGTGTGTGTGTGTGTGTGTGTGTGTGTGTGTGTGTGCATGTGTGTGTGTCTGTGAGTGTGTGCTCTCTGTCTGTGTCTGGGCATGCACACATGCATGGAGATCACAGGCCATCTTTCAAGGGGTTGGTTCTCTCCTTCCACCACATGGGTCCCAAGGATTGGACTCATGTTGTTGGGTTTGGCAGCAGACACCTTTATCCTCTGGCCTGCCATCTCTCTGGCCTGAAACAAGACTTCTCACATGCTAGGCAAGCATTTAGCCATTGGTTCATACCCCAGTGAACATTTTTTCTTTTGAGGCTCTGTGAACTACTTTGAATAGATTTGAAATATTATTGAAAGCATAACTTTAAAAAAGAAAAACTACATTATAAAAAAGTTGCAAGCCGGGCGGTGGTGGTGCACACCTTTAATCCCAGCACTCGGGAGGCAGAGGCAGGCGGATCTCTGTGAGTTCGAGGCCAGCCTGGTCTACAGAGTGAGTTCCAGGAAAGGCGCAAAGCTACACAGAGAAACCCTGTCTCGAAAAACAAAAAAACAAAGAACAAAAAAAGTTGCAATTAAAAAACCCATAAAACCACACTCTGAAGTTAACCAACCCCAACACTGTACCACTCAGCAAACTTGTCTGTGGTTAGAACAGAAGGGATGAAAGGTGTGGGCTTCCTGTTGGATTGTGAAATTGCACTCTCAGATTTTCTTAAGTGTCTGTCCACCACCACAAAAACATCCACGACAGTCACAACAACAAAGACCATCAGCTTTGCATCTTCTTCCATAACTCATACTCATTACCTACATTCAGTCCTTCAAGGACAGTTTTTGAAAAAAATCATTTAAAATAAGGGCTCAGCCCAGGCTGGCCTTGTATTTTCTGTGTAGCCAAGGCTGGCCTATAATTCCCCTTCCCCCTATAATTAGTGTTATGTACCACCACACCCAGTTTTCACATTTCTCTTACTTTAAAACAAACTAATAAGACATTACTACATTTCCCCTTTTTACTCATTTTCTTGATAGTCTCAGACCAGTATCCTCCAGGGACTCCCTTGTCAAGATTTACAGAAATTTGGTACTCTCTTGTCCGCTGTGATAACCAAGTCCTGGCCTGTGCACAATGGGAAGGCCGTGTTTGACGTGGATGAGATCTTCAAATACCTACTTACGTGGCCAGATGTGAGGCACCTCTTCGAACTGTGTGGTATGTGCAGGTAGCTGTGGGGAGCTTGGTGAGGGTGGTATGCTCTTGGCCTTTGGGAGCAGACCAGGACAGAAAACCAGACCTGACATTCAGCTGGCCTGTACTGATGAAGGAAGTACCTTGGATGGAGGGACCTAGACAGGCATGGGCATCTTGAAGAAGACCAAAGTCAGAGTTGACTGAGTGTTGCTGGGTACTAGCCCCTCTGCAGCCATGCTGTCCTTGATGCTGCCTCCTGACAGTCTAAGGCCTCACGCTCCAGATGAGGGGATGTGAAGTGCAGAGCATAGATGACTGACTGGCTTTGGTCCACAGATAGAATCAAGAACTAAAGTTGGGCTGAGGAGATTGGCCGGCAGCTGGGGAGGAGGCCCAGCAGGGTAGGAGACAGAGACAGAGGATCCCTGGGCTTCCAGCTCTGAGTCAAGCTTCAGGTTCAGAGAGAGACCCTGGTTTTTATGCATGGACTGCCTACACATGCATTCGAGAGCGCGCGAGCACACACCCACACCCACACACACTCCAAAGCTGTTATTTTGAGAACAGTACTGATTAATTAACAGAACAGGAAGTCCCTCCCACCTGGTCCTCCCAGCATACACAGCCCCAAGTGCTATGTCTTCCCTGAAATCTCTCATGTGTCTTGTGTGAGCTGCTGTGTTCAGATCTTGTAGCAGGAATGTGCCAGGTTTGGAACTAAAAGCCCAGGTGACACTGGAATTCTCATTTTCACCAGACCATTGGTCAGCCCAACAGGGAGTCCCTAACAGCTTGTGAGGGGTGAGGCAAAAAGTGTGGCTGCTGATGTGGGTGCCACATGCCTCTGCTCTTAGCTAGCTTGGGAGTATCACGTGTCTGTATTTTCATTAATACATTGTCTAGAAAAATTCATCAGAGCCGGGCGGTGGTGGCGCACGCCTTTAATCCCAGCACTCGGGAGGCAGAGGCAGGTGGATCTATGTGAGTTCGAGGCCAGCCTAGGCTACCAAGTGAGTCCCAGGAAAGGCGCAAAGCTACACAGAGAAACCCTGTCTCGAAAAACCAAAAAAAAAAAGAAAAATTCATCAGAAAACATAGCTCCCACACAGCTCCCCAGCACCCATGCTCTGGAGTGTGTGGGTGTGTGAGCTGGTCAGTGCTGGCATACTGTTAAGTCTGGGTTCTTAAGTGTTCTCTAGGTTCTAATAGATGTATGATGGCATGCTTGGGCATCACAGTCAACACAATGAACTCAGTGCCCTGAGGATCTGTAGCCCTCTCCTTACGCCCTGTCCTGTGGTTTTGTTTTCTGGATGATCCCATATTGGAATCTCTAACGAGTGTGGCCTTAGACTGCCTGTTTCATAGCGATTTGCATTTGAAGCTCCTCCCTGTCTTCCCATTGCTCAACAGCTGAGTTCTAGTTTGCATCATGGAATAATTTCCATGTGCGGAGCCACCAGGCTTTCTTTGGCATCTCAGTTCGTTCGTGTGTTGTTTTTCTGAGACTGAGTCTCACCATGTAGCCTTGCTTGGTCTAGAGTTTGCTGTGTAGACCTTGGTGGCCTCGAACTAACAGATCTGCTTGCCTCTGCCTCCAGATACTGGGATTAAAGGCGTGTGCCACTATGCCCAGTTGTTTTATGATCTACAATGATGGATAAGGCTACTTTGTTTTCGATGATACAGATAAACATGCTCTTAACACAAATCTAATGACACCAGTAGAGAGATTCTCTGAGGGTTAAAAGTAAGTGTATTGAAAATCTTGCCATCTAAATTGTCAGTTTCACACAGTACACTACCGCAGGGCATGGTGGGCAGGACATGCGAACCTGAAGCCATGCACTAGTCAAGTGTGTCACATGAAAACATTGCTGACTGCTGCTGTACCATGAAGAGTCATCAGGGATGCGTGGTGGGAACAGATGGGGTCAGCAGACCCAGGCTCTGACCTGTGCTTTCTCTGATCAGGAACCAATGAGAAAATCTTAGAACACATCACAGGGGAAGGCAAGCAGCTGATGGCCAGGGCTGAGTCTGTGTTCCAAAAGGTTGCAGAGGAACTCGAGAACGGCACCATTGCGGTTGGGCAGCTGGAGTTGATCCTTGAGCACAGGAGTCAGTTTGTTGAAATCTGGAACTTAAGTAAGTATGAAGTTCAGATACCACCTTCAGGCTGCTGAGCCTCTTCAAGAGGGAGAAAGCTTGGATATGGCATTTTGCGGGCAGGATGTGTTTCTGGGCTTTGTATCCGCCGGCAGTTCTTGTCAGCAAGTTGAGAAACTGTGGTTTATTATTCTGAGGAATATCCTGAGAAGGCAGTAGAATGAGGGCAGTAAGAGCTTGCTCTGTTCCATGCTGCCGAGCACATGGCTCCACCGTCCTCATAGACTGGCTGAGCCAGCGTCTTCCTGGTCCCTCCTTATCGCCCTGACCATGGAGCATGTGCAGAGCGAGGCAGCAGAAAGCGGCTACATGGAAGGCAAGCAGGATTGTGTGAGCTGTCAACTTACTTTTCAGACAGAATACGGCTGCCACTCCAAGAGAAGGCCTGTGATTTGAAGGACTTGCTGGAGAGAAGAAAGGATGATCTGCGGTTCCTCAAGCGAGAAAAGAGATATGTGGAGAGTCTCCTGAGGCAGTTTGGGAGAGTGAAACACCTCGTGCAAGGTGGGTGGGCACCCAGGAGTGGTACTGAAGAACCGAGGGGTCTTGGGGAGGGGCCGAGGAAGGTGCAGGACGGGTGGGCATAGGGGCAGAGCTGGGGTGTGCACATAAGTATATGTCTGTGCGTGTGCTTGTGGAGGCCCAGGGTCCATATGGGATGCATTCTTGAGACCTCTTTCACCTTATTCATGTTGTTGAGTCAGGGTGTCTCTATGTAACAGTCATGGCTGTCCTCTGTGGACCAGGCTGGCCTGGAACTGAAAGACATCCTCCTGCCTCTGCCTCTCCAGCACTGGGATCAAAGGTGTACACCACCACTACCTTTTTTCACCTTATTCAGTGAGACAGGTTCTCTCAATCAAACCCAGAGCTTGCTGATGTATCTAGCCTTGCTAGCCAGTTTGCTCTGGGGATTCCTCCATCCCTGCCTCCCCAGGCTAGAAATACATTCCGGCTGCCATAGTCACCTGACATTTATATGGGTTCCAGGGATCAAAAAATTTTAATCCAAGTTCACTTGTGTTTGCCAGAGGGAATCAGCATCACCTCTGTCTCCACGTCCATGCCTGCCAGCATCTCTCTGACTTTTATGTGCTACAACTATCTGTTGACTCCCAAGATGGGGTCCCTCATCCTCATCATCACTAGATGGGTGAGGGAGCCCTGGGCTTGCTCTTCACCCTGCTGGTCCATTCGTGCCTCCTCCTGAGTGTGTTCCCATCGATGTCGCCGTCCTCTTGCTCTGACTCGGAATTTGGCACTCACAGCTTAGCTACCTTCCTGAGACAGAGTCAGAGGAGCTCACCGTCTGAGTGGATGCACGTCTGCCCAGTTCTCATGCATTGCTCGTCTGGGAACAGAGGGAAGGTTGTGAGTCACGGCCTAGGAACCAAGTGTCACTCCTGGCCATCTCTCTGGTGCTGCTGGGAAGCCTGGGCCAGTCCTGGTTACTGCTTCTTTGCGTGTGACATACTTGCCCTCACTGGATGCTCTGTAGATCAGGCTACCCCTAGACTCACAGAGATCCATCTGCCTCTGGTCAGTTTCTGACCTTAAAGATACAATTTCTATTTTATAATTAGTGTGCGCTTTAGAAGGGAATGAGACATAGGTGTATGTTTCCCAACTGACCTCGTTCCCGGAGTTTACAATGTTTTCCTTCTTGTGAAAACTGACAAACAAAACCAGGGTGGGGGGGAGGAAAGATGTGTGTTTTTAGCCGGGCGGTGGTGGCGCACGCCTTTAATCCCAGCACTCGGGAGGCAGAGGCAGGTGGATCTTTGTGAATTCAAGGCTAGCCTGGTCTACAGAGTGCAATCCAGGAAAGGCGCAAAGCTACACAGAAAAACCCTGTCTCAAACCCCCCCCCAATCCCCCCCAAAAAAAAGATGTGTGTTTTATGGAGAAAATAACCCAAATGTTAGTGCTGAGTTTTCTTAGAGAAGCGACTGGAGAAGGACGGGGCCCAGTGGTCACAGCACTTGTCCAATGCTGCAGGGCAGTAGGTTCTGTCCCCAGGGCCGAGGAAAGAACTCTAGTCCTGCCTCTGCGGGTACGGATCCACAATCCCAGCCCTTAGGAGGTTGAGGCAGGAGGATGATTAGTTGAAGGCTAGCCCGGCTACATGTTCAGATCTTCTTACCCTCACTAAGAAAGAGAAGTGACGCCAGGCAGTGGTGGCACATGCCTTTAACCCAGTAAGAGAGGCAGAGGCGGCTGGTCTATAAAGCAAGTTCTAGGACAGCCAGGAGTACACAGAGAAACCCCATCTCAAAAATATTAAGGGAAAGGGGGTATGAAATACAAGAAAAGAGGTTTAACACCCAACCTTTCATTCTGGTTTCCACAGTGGAGTTTGGAAATATTGAAGCAATACACTCTCAAGACCTCAGCAATAAGAAACTCAATGAAGCCGTGATAAAGCTACCTGGTTCCTCATTCCCCAAAAGGAAGACACATTACTTCTTGTGCCCTGAGATCCGAGAAATTGCAAGCAAGCTAGACTCCCTAAAAGACAGCCACATCTTCCAAGTTTTCTGGCAAGAGATGGCAGAGTTGCTGAGTACTCTGAATCAGGACCACAGAGAGTTGAAGCTTTTGCTCCCAGACGCCTGTGAATGCCTGTACTACCCCTGCTACGAGAAATTCCACAGGCTCTATGAGAACGTGAAGTCCGGAGAGATCACCTTTGCTGAAGTTGATGTCATCTTCAGAGACTTTGTAGATAAATATGATGAGCTGACTGTTGACCTAAAGTCCATGTGCACCTTGGACCCCCAGGACCAAAAAGGTTGGATCTCAGAGCGTGTTGGGCAGATCAAAGAATACCATAGCCTGCACCAGGCCGTCAGCTCTGCCAAGGTCATCTTTCAGGTCCGAAGCACTTTGGGCGTGACTGGTGACTTCAGTGTTCTTGACACGTTGCTAAACTTTGTAAGTGGTTTGCTGGCTCTCCTGAGGGGTGAGGGCCAACCTGATTGTTCTTGAGAGCTCAGGGGCTTCTGACTTGGGGGGTTATGGATGGTGTGGGAGATGGGAATCAGATGGACAGCAAAGCTTTCTTCTTGAGTAACGTGGTAGCTCCTGAGCCAGTGAGTTTCAGGCCATCCATCCATCAGGGGATCAGCAATTCAAGAAGAGGAGGCCACATTCTTTGTTTTTTAATTTTTTTATTTTCAAGATTATTATTACTCATTTCTCTCCTTTTCAAATTCTCCTGTGTACTTCTCCTTGCTGTCTTTCAAATTCATGACCTCTTTTGCCATGTTCTTTAATAATGGCTCTGATCTCAGAATGAAGGAAGGCCACCTGTCCCAGAGGCCATTGCAGGTCTAGGCAGCAGCAAGTGACCCATGACCCCTGGCAGCTAAGATGGGAAGTCTTTTGTTTCTATTTTGAGACAGCGTTTCTCTGGGTCCTGGCTGTTGCTCTGTAGACCAGGCTGGCCTGGAACTCACAAGAGATCCACTTGCCTCTGCCTCCCAAGTGCTGAAATAGGAGGTATGTGCCATCATAGTCGCCTTTGGGCCTGATCCGTGATAAGTAATATATATATGTGTATATATATATATATATACACATATATATATATACATGTGTATATATATGTATATATATACACATGTGTGTATATATATGTATATATATATATACATGTGTGTATATATATATATAGAGAGAGAGAGAGAGAGAGACAGAGACAGAGAGAGACAGAGACAGAGAGAGACAGAGAGACAGAGAGAGACAGAGAGACAGAGACAGAGAGACAGAGAGACAGAGACAGAGACAGAGAGAGACAGACAGAGAGAGACAGAGACAGAGACAGAGATCTGGTAGTGCTATGGGGAGGGACAGATTTCAGAGACCATGTAAGCTTTGGTGTGGAGTGGGAGGTGTAGGGAGGGCAGGAGTGGACGAACAGTGGAGGATTGTCCTCCATTCAGTGAGCCTTGCCCTTGCTGTGGGTGGTGGCTGCCTGAGGACTAGGCTTGGCTAACTAGTGCCACTACATACTGAACTTCATCTTCCAGGCGGATTCCTCTGAGAGCTTTCTTCATGAGAAACTGAAGCAGATCAGCCCAGAGTTCATCCAGGCCAAGAAGCTGCTCCAAGACATCAGTGAGCCCCGCCACCGCTGCCTGGAGGAACTCTCCAGGCAGGGGGAGCTTGTAGGCTGGCTGCATGAGGCCCTGGAAGGTATGGCCAGCCCCTTAGGCTTGCCTGGGTCCTGCAGGTGGCGCCAGATGGTCCTCTGTGAGGTTCTGGTACTTGAGGTTGTACTAAGGCCAGGAAAGTTGCTCCTTGCCTTCTTGAGGCAAAGGGGCAGAGTCTGTCTCATTCACTGGGGGTTATTTTGTTCCAATGACGTCTCTCAGGTTATGTGTAGAAACTTCCTTTGCTGCTCCCTGTATACTAAGGTTGCTTGCTGTGAATAGCTGAAGGTCATTTTGTACAAACCCAGCCTCCTTTATAGCCTTTTTATTTTATTTTATTGTTTTGCATGTTAATAGTGTTAGATCTCCTGTAAGGCCAGCAATTGCTCTTAACCATGGAGGCATTACAGCACTCTTTTTTTTCTTTTTCTTTTTGGTTTTCCAAGACCAGGTTTCTCTATATAACAGTCCTAGCTGTTCTGGAACTTGCTCTGTAGACCTGGTTGGCCTCAAACTCGCAGAGATCTGCCTGCCTCTGCCTCCCAAGTGCTGGGATTAAAGACATACACCACCACCACCCAATGTCTTTTTATTTTTTTAATTAAATAATTATATTTTTTGTGTATGGGTGTTTTTCCTGCATGTGTATCTGTGCACCTTCACATCCATGGTACCCAGAAGGCAAGAAAAAGTTGTTAGATCCCCTGGAGCTAGAATTTCAGATGATTGTGAATTCTTATGTGAGTGCTGGGAATTGAACCTGGATCCTCTAGAAGAGCAGCCAGTGCTCTTAACCACTGAGCCATCGCTCCAACTTCCCCTCCCCATTTAACCTTTTCTTCCACAGGATACTTTCCCAGAGGGGTGGTCTGTAACTCCCCATGAAGGTTTTCCATGCATATCTGTTGAGTGGTCAGAAGCCTGTGGAGAGCTATCTCAGTTTTCTCACTGTCCACATATTCTTCTAGCTGAGCCTAGGTCTCCATGTTTAGGTAGTTTAAGTGATGTTGTGTGGTAGATTCAAGGCTATAAGCTACACAGCAAGCCTAGTATGATTCCTGGAACACTGTTGTCTGATAGAGGTTAGATATCAGTCAATAGATGATATTTTTACATTCTTAGCAAAAACAGGGAGCGGGTCAAACCAAGACATTAGCTTGGTGTCCGATTATAGCTTCACTTAGGATTACTGCCCCAAATTCAGCATGGTCATGTGTTGACCTCCCCTCTGCTCCTCTCAAGACATCAATGAACTCAAGGTGTTTGTGGACCTGGCCTCCATCTCGGCGGGGGAGAACGACATCGACGTGGACCGGGTGGCCTGTTTCCATGATGCCGTGCAGGGTTATGCTTCCCTGCTGTACAAGATGGACTCGGGTGCAGATTTCTGTGAGTTCATGCGTCATCTGCAGGAACTGTGGAGGGCCCTGGACAATGACCAGGACCTGCCCAGTAAGCTGGTGAGTCTACTCAGGATCCAAGGCTATTAAGTGCAATAGCTGACTATCAGTGACCCCAAGGGCAAGGATGCCACTGATGTCGCTGATACATGACAGTCCCAAGACAGATGTCCTCTCTGTCTTGAGTCGGGAAGGCATAGACAAAATGTCATTGTGGAAACAGAGGGTCTCTGCCACATGAAGCATAGAAGAAAACATTGTGAAATCTTGCCTGTGGGTTTCTCTAAATGGTCATTCTCATTTTGTTCTATTACTTTGAGCATTTCCCATGATTGGCACTTGAGGAAGAACCACTGAGATTGTCCTCTGGCCTCCATGACCATGTCTGTAGACATGCACAAACACCTGCACACAACAGTGTACTAGTGTACACACGCTCATACACAGACACAAACCTTCCGTACTGGGGTCTGATTTTACTTTCCTCACTTTCCATCAAATTGAGATACTGGCGTGGCCTCAGGACTGAAGAGGAAGTGGAATGCATACAGAGGGAAGTTTGCAAACTTTCTGTGAAAAGCCCACATCCAAATGACAGCTGTAATGCATGTTTTCCTTACTCTGGTCACCTCAGAACCCTGAAATCGGCATGGCTCAGCAGTTAAGCATACTTGCTGATTTAGCAGAGGCCCCAGATTTGGTTCCCAGCACCTACACAGTGGCTCCCAACCTTCCATTGCTCCATTCCAGGGTACCACACCCTCATGTGGCCTCTCATGGCACCAGGCACTCACACTGTACATATACATACACGAGGCAAATACTTATACACACAAAATAAAGTAAAAATTTAAAAACCAAGTCAGGTGTGATTCACACCTTTAATCCCAGAACTCAGGTGGCAGAGGCAGGTGGATCTTTGAGACCAGGCTGGCGTCTAACTCACAGAGATCTGCCTGCCTCTTCCTCCCAAGTGCTGGGATTAAAGGTGTACGCACCAAGCCTGGCTCCAAATAAGAAATTTTAAAAAACAAAACAAAACAAAACCAGCCTAGGGCTCCATGCCACTCTTTTTGATATCTCACTGTGGGGGTGGTAAGCTCTTTGCAGTGGGTGTGTGGCTGTTCCCCACTCACAACAAATAAATCCAATTCCACTTCACCTGCCAGCTAGGGCTTCACGGAAAGCAGTGGAAGCATGACTGAAAATATGCTGAGTGACAGGACCCCAGGAAGGAGACAGAGCACAGAGACACAGCATGAGTGCTGGGGGTGGGGTGTGGGGCAGCTGTACCCCAGCAAGAGCAGAGGTGGAGGGTGGCAATGGAAAATGGCTGCTCACTCCAGCCTGCCTTGCTTCTGTCCCAATAGCAAGATTCTGCCCGAAATTTGGAGTGGCTGAAGACAGTGAAGGAAAGCCATGGATCTGTAGAGCTCTCGTCTCTGTCCCTGGCCACAGCTATCAACAACAGAGGCATCTATGTTATTGAGGCACCCAAAGGTGGTCAGAAGGTGAGTCTCCCAAAGTCCTGGTGCAGTTTTGCATGGCCCTGAGGTCTTGCTATAAAGTCATGGGACTCTGCACCAGAAACTAACTTTCCAGTGTGCATTGCCTCCCAGATTTCCCCAGACACCGTTCTACACCTTCTTCTCCCTGAGGACCATGGTGCCCGAGAGGGGGTCCGCACCTACTCCACAGAAGAGCTGAAGGAGCTTTTAAATAAGCTTATGCTAATGTCTGGCAAGAAAGACCACAGCGGCAATGTGGAAGTGGAGAAGTTTTCAGAGGTGAGCATTTGGGTTTGTGCTCCTCCCCACAGGGCCACTCTGGCCTCAAGCTGGGCCAGCCACTTTCCTTACTGAGTTGTGGAGAGGGTCTGCGTTGGCTTTTGGTTGACCCAGAGCTTTGCTCTGATACCTAGAGGGTGATGCTAATGGGTCTGAAGGGTGCATGGCACCCCAAACCACAACCCCAAAGAAGTATCTGAAATAGGACAGACCTGAGAGCAGCAGGTCCTCCCCAAGAGCCTCAGCAGGAACTGTCACCAGCTGTGGAGAAGAGATGACCACTAGGTATTCTTAGAAACAGTCACTTTGCTGCCTCTAAAAACTGGCAAGTATGTATTACGTTCCTGTTGAGGAAAGCCTGGTAACATGAGACCCTGCTTTTACATACACACACACACACACACACACACACACACACACACACACACACACGTGTGCATAGTCTCTATATTGACATTCTTTTTCTTTCCCTGGACATGGTGGTACACACCTTTAATCCCAGCACTCGGGAGGCAGAGGCAGGGGGATCAGGCCAGTCTGGTTCCACAGGGACCTCAAGGATAGTCAGAGCTACATAGTGAGACCCTGTCTCAAAAAAATAAAAAGAAAAAAAGAAGGGTGGCCTCTCATTAGCTTACTCTTTAACTATGGAAGGAATAGCTGTTGTATAATGACTATTAGGTAGATTTCTGTGAGTGTGCTCCAATGAGTCAGTGACAGGAGTCTAAGATCTTGGAGCTGGAAAGCGGGTCAGCATGTGTAGGTCCCTGTGTCTTCCCTTGGCCTCATGGCTCCCATTCCCCCAGGTCTTCAGCAGCATGCAGCGGCTTGTGCATGTCTTCATAAACCTGCACTGTGCAGGCAACATGCTCTTCAGGACTTGGACTGTTGCAGTCTACTGTTGCCCCAGGCAGGGCATCTCCATCCGCATGGACTTTGGCTTGGAGCTGGTGAACCAGTTGAAAGAGAGTGGTGATATCATCGAGCTCCTGGGAGCCCTCTGCAGGCAGATGGAGGCCTTCCTAGACCACTGGAAAGCGGTAGTCACTCAGAAGAGAGCCAAACACTTTTACCTCAACTTCTACACAGCTGAGCAGCTGGTCTATCTGAGCAGTGAGCTCGGGAAACCCAGACCCAGCGAAGCTGCCCTCATGATGCTGTCCTTCATCAAAAACAACTGCACTGCACGTGACATCTCAGAAGTCACCGGGTCCTGTGAAAGCAGTGGTGCCAGACACCGCCGGAGGGGGGCTGTGGAAAATCTGCCTCGGCGGCTACTTTCTGAGTCCAGCTTAATGGGCAAGCTTCAGGTTATCATGGACCAATCCATAGTGTGCATGAGTGCCTTCCTGCCCGACTGCCTGGACCTGGATGCCCTGGGCAGCTGCCTGGCTCAGCTGGCCACACTGGCGGACTGTCCTGTGAAGCGGCCACTCCCCAAAGGCCTGCAGGTTGGCCAGCCTAACCTGGTGTTGTGTGGTCACTCTGAGGTGTTGCTGGCCGCACTGGCCATCTATATGCAGGCCCCCAGGCAGCCTCTGCCAACCTTCGATGAGGTGTTGCTCTGCACCCCGGGGACCACAGTGGAGGAGGTGGAACTGCTCCTGAGACGCTGCCTCACACTGGGCTCCCAGGAAGACAAGGTCTACAGCTTGCTGTTCGCAGACCAGCTGAGTTATGAAGTGGGCTGCCGGGCAGAGGAGCTTTTCCGGGACCTGTGCACACAGTGCCGCCACCGTGAAGACTACCAGTTGGTGATAGTCTGTGATGCTGCCCGGGAGCACTGCTACCTCCCCTCCACCTTCAGCCAGCACAAAGTCCCCCTGGTTCCCCAGGCCCCACTGCCGGACATCCAGGCCTACCTGGAGAACCATTATCAGGTCCCAGAGCAGACCCCGTCAGCGGCGACTGTATTCAGAGACAGGATGTGTGTTGGGATCGTGACCTCTGAAAGAGCTGGTGTTGGTAATGAAAGTACTGGGGTAGAGAGGTCCCCTTTACCAAACCCTGCCCAATGATGCTTCCTCCTCCAGCAGGAGAGACTCAGATGAAGCCCTTCTTCAGGGGTCTGGCTCCTCTTTAGCTGTAGACCAGTACCCTTTCTAGCCTAGTTTTGGAAACTGGGCAGTTCCCAAGAGCCCCGTTCCCTCCCCTCTGGAGATGTTCTGAAGTTTGACTTCCTCGTAAACTCCTGACCTCTGCTGTCTATGTTGGTTGTGGCTGAGAAGAAACAGATGATCCTTTGGTGCTGTCTGTTTCCTTCCATCCTGTCCCCTCTTTCCTGAACCACACTCTTAGGTGGGAGAGAGTTTGTCCTCCACGCACCTGCTCCTGCCTTCCTGACTTAGGCGCACCACCAGTAGCAAGGAGAGGCAACGTTGGTCAGTGGGTGGTAGACAGGGAACCCAGGGATTCGAAGGACACGAAGCCAGTAGGCAGTGATGGTCCATTGCATCTGTCTGAATTAAATGAAGAGTAACTTCTATGGCATCTCTATTGTCTTACTCTCTGTCTGTAGATTTGGGGTCTAATCTCTATATGTTCATATTGCAGGAAAGTCACTCTATGTGAACAGATTGCACGAAAACCTGAAAATGAAGCTCAAGGATGAAAAGGTGCCTTTAAAAATTATTAGATTGACAGACCGTCACGTAGATGAGAACCAAGTCCTGAGCTCCCTCCTGCCATTCTTGAAGGGGAACTATCAGAAGACGCCTATGATATTCCACATTGATGTGAGCACTTCAGTAAGTGTCCTGGCATCACTACCCAATGACCTCGAAGAAGACAGGTTCCCATGGCCTGACTGCCTCCTCCCTCCTCACGCCTTCCTGATCAACTGCATCCTGTCAAGGGGTAAACAAGCCAGTCCTCAGAGTGTGAGGCTGCCATCCTACATACTCACAACCCTGTGTCTCCTTCTGTAGGTACAGACTGGGATTCCTGTCTTTCTTTTCAAACTCCTCATTCTGCAGTACCTAATGGATGTAAACAGGGAAATGTGGCTTCGGAACCCGCGCCATTTATATGTTGTTGAAATCTCACAAGAGCCCTCAGTACAGCCAAAGAGGCCTTCTAAACTGGTGGGTATGGAGACAGCCAACAGAAGGACTTGTGGAGCACACCTTGTCCTGGTTTGTTTCTGTCATCCTGGTAGAAACCTGTTATCTGAGAAGGGGAACCACAATGGAGAAGTTCCCTCCAGGAGATGGCCTGTAAAGTCGCTGGGTGGTGTTCAGGCTGGGCAGTGGTGGCAGAAGCCTTTAATCCCAGCATTTGTGAGGAAGGGGCAGGTGTATCTCAGTGAGTTCAAGGCCAGCCAGAGCTAAACAGAGAAGCAAAAACAAAAACAAAAATGTGAAGATTGCCTCTAGGCCAGTTTGTGGCATTTTCTTGATTAGTGACTGATTCAGCTGGGCAGAGTCTATGGTTGGGGCGGGGTAGCAGTCTGACCTGGAGGCCTGTGGTTCTGGACGACACAGGAAAGCAGCCTGAGCTAACCCTGGAGAGCAAACCAGTAAGCAGTGTTCCTCCGTGGCTTCTGCTTCAGTTCCTGCCTCCATCTTCCTCTCTTGAGCCCTAACTTTCCTCAGGAATGGAGTGTATAGTAAAAACTGTAAATGAAAGAAGCTCTTTCCTCCTCAAGTATCTTTTGGTCATGGTGTTTATCTCAGCAACATAAACACTGACTAGGCCAGACATTGGTACCAGTTTCCTGGGCTATTGCTGTGACAGACCTGACCCTGTGTTTGGAGAGAACTGTGGTGACAATTGGACTCTGAGCCACTGGGTGCTCAGAGCTCAGAGCACTGTTAATTATCTGGGAGCTTTAAGGTTAGCATGCCGAGAGCAGCATGGACGTAGAGGCGTGGCTTGTGAAGTGCAGAGGGAAGGGAAGCCTCATTCGGGGCTGAGTCGTGTTTTGTTTTTCCGGTCAGCTGGGACCGAAGAACTGAATCACTGACTAGAATATCAAGAGACCAGAACAACTAACTATACGATGAACACTTTGCTTTGCTTGCTTGGACCATTTATGTTTGTGTGGGCAGCTGGGGGCTGAGAAAATCACCTGACTGAGACTAGTGTTCCCTCAGCATCAGCACACAGATGCTGTGGTCCTGAGGGACAAGGCTGTTACCTCAGGCTTGCAGCCAAAATGGATTCTGTTGAGAGCTGCCATCTCTCAGTAGTAGTTCAGGATAAAACTTGAAGTAAAAATCGATGCTATAGGGATTTACTTGGTAAACTTGCTTAGGAAATATCAAGTTACATGAAGTAGAAGTTAGATACAGAAGCTCTGTCTCCAAAATGTGACCGGAAGATAGAAGTACTAAACCATGCTTGGTAGAAAACTAGTAGGAAAGGAAATTCTCCACCCTAACTAAAGTGTAGGGTTGCTGAGATGTTCAGTCACTGAGATTGACCTCCCATAACAAATGGGGACAGCCCTGATTAACAACTGGCCTCAATTCCATCCCCTTATCAAAAACTCAAGCAGGCATCGCATCCGGGTCACAACCACCACTAAGTCCCCTGTGTTCTCACCAGGAAAGCCTAATTCTGCCAGGTGGGCAGGGTGACCCTGGGTAACAACTATTCAAAGGAACAGCACTGGTGTACATAAAAAATAATTCTGACAATGCCACCTCTGCCCCAGTGATCAGACACGCAGCCTCCCTTCTCTGTTCAAATTGTTCAAAGGACAGCCTGGGACTGGGACTTGAAGATGGAAGGACCACAGTGTGTGTGGGGTGTGGAAGCTTAGGTGTATATAAAAAGCTAGTAAAGTCTGCTACTGGAGGTTGATTCCTCTTTGAGCATTAGCCAGAGCCAGACACACGTGTATAGGAAGGAGCTTTCTCCTTTAATGTCCAGGTATGTGAAGTGACTTCTCACTGGGAAGGCATATTAATTCTATAACCCCAGTACAGAGAAGATGTGTTCCTCTTGGACCCGAGTACTTAAACAGGCTTGGCACTCACCCCTACACACAGTTGTATGTTCGTTGTGAAGACACAAGTTCCAGAGTTGTGTTAGAAAATGCTTCCTTGTTAAGGATGTGTCTTCTAATTCAGTTCTCTAAAACCTCAGCAGGCAAAAGTTGCCAGCCTGTGGAGACAAGTTAAAAATACAGTGTAGACATGGAGTTAAAACACAAAGGCAGGGTTTAAGAAGCTCAGCGATCATGTGTTTCCTCTTTGCAGAATGCACGTGCACCTCCATTCAAGTTTCTTGATATCTTCCCCAAAGTTACCTGTCGTCCTCCAAAGGAAGTGATAGACATGGAGCTGACTCCCGAGAGGAGCCACAGAGAACCTGGAATGGACCCAATAGAGTTCAGCAGTGAAGCTTTCCAAAGACCTTACCAGTATTTAAAACGGTTCCACCAAAACCAGAACCTGGACACATTTCGGTACAAAGAACGCTCTGTGGAAGGCTCGCCCGAGGAGTGCCTGCAGCACTTCCTGATTTACTGTGGAGTGGTAAACCCTTCCTGGGCTGAGCTTCGGAACTTCGCTTGGTTTCTGAACTGTCAGCTCAAGGACTGTGAGGCTTCTGTCTTCTGCAACTCAGCTTTTACTGGAGACACACTCAGGGGCTTCAAGAACTTTGTGGTAACCTTCATGATCTTAATGGCGAGAGATTTTGCCACTCCGAGTCTTCACACTTCGGACCAAAGCCCAGGTAAACACCTGGTCACCCTGGACGGAATTGCTGAAGAAGACCTAGCTCCCTTCTCTCTTCGAAAGAGATGGGAGTCAGAGCCCCATCCATATGTTTTCTTCAATGGTGACCGCATGACCATGACATTCATAGGTTTTCACTTGCAGCCCAACAACAATGGCTATGTTGATGCCATCAATCCCTCGAATGGGAAAGTCATCAAGAAGAATGTCATGACAGCAGAACTGTTTCAAGGGCTGAAACTTCAGAGAGTACCCTTCAATATCAACTTTGATCACTTGCCCAGACATGAGAAGATTGAAAGACTCTGCCTGGCTCTAGGGATTGAGTGGCCCATTGACCCTGATGAATCGTACGAACTTACAACAGACAATATCCTTAAGATCCTGGCCATTGAGATGCGGTTTCGGTGTGGGATCCCAGTTATCATCATGGGAGAGACAGGCTGTGGAAAAACCAGGCTCATCAAATTCCTTAGTGACCTCAAGCGTGGTAGTGTTGAGGCAGAAACTATGAAGTTGGTGAAGGTCCATGGAGGAACAACTCCATCCATGATCTACTCCAGAGTCAAGGATGCTGAGCACACAGCCTTCTTCAATAAGGTCCAACACAAGTTGGATACCATCTTGTTCTTTGACGAAGCCAACACAACAGAAGCCGTAAGCTGTATCAAAGAGGTCCTGTGTGATAGAACAGTGGATGGTGAGTGCCTAAAGGAGGATTCCGGCCTGCATATCATTGCTGCTTGCAACCCTTACCGGAAGCACTCCCAGGAGATGATCCTCCGCCTGGAGTCTGCAGGTTTGGGATATAGGGTGAGAGCAGAGGAGACAGCAGACAGGCTGGGTTCCATCCCGCTTCGACAGCTGGTGTATCGAGTCCACGCTCTGCCTCCAAGCCTCATTCCTTTGGTGTGGGACTTTGGACAGCTGAATGACTCTGCTGAAGAGCTCTACATCCAGCAGATCGTGCAGAGACTGGTGGGCTCCATCACGGTAGATGAATCTGATGCTTGTGTGATTGCACGTGTGCTCTCTGCCTCTCAGAGGTTCATGAGGAAGAGGGAGAATGAATGTGGCTTTGTCAGCCTCCGGGATGTGGAGCGCTGTGTGAAAGTTTTCAGATGGTTTCACGACCACAGTGAGATGCTCTTGAAAAAGCTGTATAACTTTCTCCATGAATCCAGCGACAGCAAACATACTTTTGAGAGAAATCCTGTTCTCTGGTCCCTGGTAATGGCCACTGGGGTGTGTTACCATGCCTCTTTAGAAGAGAAAGCCCCTACCGCAGAGCCATTGGCCAGTGCCTTCCAGAACCATACAATGACAGCAAGGTCATTCTCGATGAGATCACTCACGCACAGGATCTTTTTCTGAGGGGGGCACCCATTCGGACAAACATAGCCCGGAACCTGGCTTTGAAGGAGAATGTCTTCATGATGGTGATCTGCATTGAGCTTAAGATCCCCCTTTTCCTGGTAGGGAAGCCCGGCAGCTCCAAATCCCTTGCCAAGATCATTGTAGCAGACGCCATGCAAGGGCCGTCGGCCTTCTCTGACCTCTTCCGCTGCCTGAAGCAGGTCCACCTGGTGTCGTTCCAGTGCAGCCCCCACTCCACCCCCCAAGGCATCATCGGCACCTTCAAGCAGTGTGCTCGATTCCAGCAGGGCAAGGACCTGCAGCAGTACGTCTCTGTGGTGGTGCTGGACGAGGTTGGGCTGGCAGAAGACTCACCCAAAATGCCCCTCAAGACTCTGCACCCTCTGCTGGAAGATGGGTGCATTGAAGACGATCCTGCCCCATACAAAAAAGTTGGCTTTGT
The DNA here is from genome assembly GCF_004664715.2 of Peromyscus leucopus. NCBI lineage: Eukaryota > Metazoa > Chordata > Mammalia > Rodentia > Cricetidae > Peromyscus > Peromyscus leucopus. The sequence goes on from NC_051086.1 coordinate 104,037,234, forward strand.
TGGCATTTCCAACTGGGCTCTGGATCCTGCCAAGATGAACCGGGGCATTTTTGTGTCACGTGGCAGCCCCAGTGAGAAGGAGCTCATAGAGAGTGCCGAGGGGATCTGCTCTTCGGACAGGCTGGTTCAGGACCGAATCCGAGGGTATTTTGCACCCTTTGCCAAGGCCTATGAAACAGTGTGTCAGACCCAGGACAAGGAGTTCTTTGGGCTTCGAGACTATTACAGCCTGATCAAGATGGTCTTTGCCAAAGCCAAAGCTTCAAATCAGGGGCTTTCCCCGCGAGACATCGCTCACTCTGTCCTTCGGAACTTCAGTGGGAAAGACGACATCCAGGCCCTGGACATCTTTACAGCCAGTCTTCCCGAGGCCAGGTACAGGGGAGAAGTCAGCACCGTGGAACTGATCAAGCAGAACATTTACAGTGGCCTGCAGGCGTCCAGCAGGGGGCTGGACAGCACCGAGTCCCGGTACTTGCTCGTGCTGACCAGGAACTATGTGGCCCTGCAGATCCTACAGCAGTCGTTCTTTAGTGAGGGTCAGCAACCTGAGATTATTTTCGGCTCCAGCTTTCCCCAGGACCAGGAATACACCCAGATCTGCAGGAACATCAACCGGGTGAAGATCTGCATGGAGACAGGAAAGATGGTGGTGCTGCTGAACCTGCAGAACCTGTACGAGAGTCTGTATGACGCTCTGAACCAGTACTACGTCTACCTTGGAGGCCAGAAGTATGTGGACCTTGGACTAGGTACCCATCGAGTCAAATGCCGAGTCCACACTGACTTCCGCCTCATTGTCATCGAAGAGAAAGATGTGGTGTACCAACAGTTCCCTGTGCCCCTCATCAACCGGCTGGAGAAGCACTACCTGGACATCAACACCGTGCTGGAGGAGTGGCAGAAGGGCATTGTGCGTGAGCTGCAACAGTGGGCGTGTGAATTTGCGGATGTGAAAGCTGACCAGTTCATTGCCAGACACAAGTACAGTCCTGCAGACGTCTTCGTCGGCTTCCACTCTGATGCCTGTGCCTCTGTGGTGCTGCAGGCTGTGGAGAGGCAGGGCCCCAGGGACCTGACGGAGGAGCTGTACCGCAAGGTGTCTGAAGAGGCCAAGTTCATCCTGCTGGATTGTGCAACGCCAGACGCTGTGGTCCGGCTGAGTGGCTCCTCACTGGGCTCGTTCACCGCGAGGCAACTGACACAGGAGTATTACTACAACCAGCAGCACAACTCCTTTGCAGACTTCCTCCAGGCCCACCTGCGCACGGCCCATCTGGAGTGCCAGGCTGTCTTCACAGAGGTGACCGTCTTCCCACAGCCTCACCCTCTGCTCTAGGCTCCTAGGGTCAGGAATCAAGCTGTTATTTAAGGCAGCAAGAGGGGTGACTTACAGGTAACATGGACATGCTGACACTGGGCTCCTCATGGTCTGAGCACAGAGGGTGAGTCAGGGTAGCCAGCCTTCCACTGTTCTCGTGTTGGCCGGGGTGTGTGTGTGTGTGTGTGTGTGTGTATGTATGTGTGGCTTAGAGAGGCAGTGTTATGCAGTTAGGGTCAGCATCACAGGAAGCCTGCTGTGCACGAGATGTGGAGGGGAGGGCAGATGGGATTTTTAAGAGGCTCCTTAGAGCGGCTGGGCACATGCGAGGACAAAGGGGCTGAAGATCTCTGGCAGAATTCATGGGTAGAGCTTGAGGTTCCAAGCTGTGAGTTTTGGGTCCTGAGGTTGAGAATGGTCCTCGGTGGCTCTGCTAAGGAGCCTGACCCCTCCTGCCTCGAGGATCACAGCAGGAGCCTTTCTGGAGTGGCCGTGGCAATCGGACAGCAGGGAGGCCGAAGACCATCATGGCAAACAGGCCAGGTAGAAGCTGCAGGATCAGGACCGCCAAAGCAGAGAGGCAGTTGGTACCAAGAAATGATGGGAAGCCCGGTGCGGTGGCACACACATTTAACCCCTGCACTCCAGAGGCAGAGGCAGGCAGATGTCTGATTTTCAGGCTATCCTGGTCTACAGAATGAGTGTCAGGACAGCCAGGGCTACATGGAGAACCTTTGATTTGAAAAACAAACAAAGGAATGCTTGGGTGGCTGGAGAGATTGTTCAATGGTTAGGAGCACTGGCTGTACTTCCAAAGGACCCTGGTTCAATTTCCAGGACCCAATGACAGGTCATAAGCAGCTGTAGCTCTAGTTCCAGGGAATTCAATGCCATCTTCTGACCTCTACAGCTACCAGACACACAGGGGGTGCAGGCACACATGCATGCAAAACACCCATTCACAAAAATGGAAGAAGAATGAACAATGAAGAAGAGAGAAAGAAGTGGTTGGGTGCAGATGCACAGGCTAATTACTGAGTTCATGGAGGGGCAGTGGGTGTGGGCATCTGGTGACAGGGCAGTCCCTGGACCCCTCCCAACTGCCTAGGGGCCTTGCTTAGCTCATTCAGGAATGAGCATGGGTTTGGATATGAGGGAATCAGAAGCTCAGGGATCAGGCCAGGAGTGAGAACTGGGGGTTCAAGTGTCAGCACACCCCAAGGGCTCTTCGAGTGTGCAGTGTGGAGTGTGGCCCCCTGAGAACGGCTGTGATAGGAAGAGAGGCCAATGGCTGACACCATTGGACAGCGTGAAGTCAGTGGATGAGAAGTGACATTTGCTCAGAGTCCTAAAGGATCCTGAGACTCCAGAAGGGTCCAGAGCAGGAAGGAGACTCAGGCACCTGTCAGGGCACTTCTCACTGGTGCCTGTTAGCCCTGCGGGTCCTCTTACCTCGTCTGCCTTGTCTCCGGAGATACTCTGTGTCTGTTTTCCTCCTGAACACACACTGTGCCATGTGCACCCATCATGGGCAGGGCTCAACCTCCTCATGTCTCTAGGTTCTAACCCGAGTAGCCGGGCCTCCAAGTCTTCGTGTGTCCCACCCTGGTGTAGTCGGCAGCTGATAAAATAATCACTCAGAGGCTTATTATTACTTACAAACTGTTTGGCTTATGGCTCAGGCTTCTTGCTAGCTAGCTCTTGCATCTTAAATTAACCCATTTCTATTAATCTATGTATTGCTATGGGTCTCCTGGCTTTACCTGTGTTACATCACATCTTGCTTCCCCTGGGGGCTCTCAGCATCTCCTCTGACTCTGCCTTCTTCTCCTGTCTCTGCTTGGACTCCCCACCGGGCTCTATCCTGCCTTGCCATAGGCCGTAGCAGCTTCTTTATTAACCAGTGTTAGCAACACACACTCACAGCGTACAGAAAGACCCCCACAGCAGCTCCCCACTGGTTCCTGGCCAACAGTCTGCCTCCCTCTTTGCAGATCACCACCTTCTCCAGACTGCTGACCAGTACGGACTGTGAAGTCTTGGAATCCGAGCTGAAGGGACTGGCCTCGAAGCCTATGCTCCTGTCTCTGCAGCAGTTTGACACTGAATATTCCTTCCTTAAGGAAGTCCGGTGAGGTGCCCTGCTAGCTGCCTTCTCAGGGACCCGGCCCTGGGGTATAGAGACTGGCACTGGTTAGTGAACTGGGGGCGGGGCCTTCACTCTGCATTGGCTCATGCCTGGACCTCCAATGGGCCTCTCTGTCCCACTGCTCTATTCCTCTCCTCCAGCTTCCAGCCTGGTCCTCTGTCTCCCCAGGAAGCCTGCTGGCCATTTAGAATTCTGCTGAGTCGTCTGCTTACCCAATGGAGGGCATCTCTCTGCATACTTTTTCTGTGTGTCCCTGGCCTCACCCTCCTTCAGGAAATTCCTTTATCCATTTTCCAGGACAGGGAACTCACCCAGTAATTAATTCCCTTTCTCCTCCAGCTCTTGCTTGATGAACCCAGCCAGGCATAAAATCCTAGTCATCCAGACAGACTTCGACGATGGTGTCCACAGCGCCCAGCTGGTAGCCTCTGCCAAGTACGTTTTCATGCTTGTCTAGAAACAACACAGGGAACCAACACTTACTTACAACCTCAGTAGAATCTCTTCTCTGCAAGTGTCATGAGACACAGAAATTAACACGAAAATTCTCTTCATTCCACCAGATGACTATAAAATGATTGGAAATGCTAGGGAATAGCTCAGTCACGTGAGCAAGAGGACCTGAGTTTAATCCCCAGTGCTTCTGCACTCATGCACGCATGTGCATACACATCCACACACACGGGTGGGCGGGGGGAGTGTACAGAGGGAGGAGAGAGAGAGAGCAAAATTGTAAAACACACGTATAAATAGTAGACCATTAATTAGATGTTTAAAAATATCCTTGAAACATGTTTGCAGTGGCTTTTTAGTTATGGTTATTGCAAGTTCAAGAGCAGTAACTGGTTAGACCCTGTGGGAGTCTGTAATGTGTTAGTGGGGTGTGTGTGGTTTGTAGGTATGTGTGTGTGTGTGTGTGTGTGTGTGTGTGTGTGTGTGTGTAATGTTGGTGGTTTGTGATGTGTGTGGTATGTATGTGTGAGTAGGATTGAAACCTCACTTTTTTTTTCTATGTAGCAACCTAGGCTGTCCTGGAACTAACTTTGTAAACTAGGCTGGTCTTGAACTCACAGAGATCTGCCTGCCTTTGCCTCCCCAGAGCTGGGCTTAAAGGCTTTTTCAGCAGTGCCCAAATAACCTCATGTTATATGTTAATAAACCAGTTCTCAGTCACTGGGCTACAATGTAGCCCTCTCTTTACTTTTTTAAACACTGTTTTTGAGTATATGTGTGTTTGCCTGTATGTGTGCCTGGTACTACAGAGGTCAAATGAGGACACTGAATCCTGGAACTGGAGTTGGGACAGTTGTAATCCACCCTGTGGGTGCTGGGAATCAAACCCGAGTCCTCTGGGAGAGCAGCAAGTGCTCTTAACTGGCGAGCCAGCTCTCCCTCCCCTCCTTTTCCTTTTCATTCTGAGATTGGAGCTCACAAAATTGTCCAGGTTAGCCTTGAATTTGTGATCCTCATGATTCAGTATGCTGAGCAGCTGGGACAGGCTTGTCCTAACAGCAGGACCAGCTGGTAAAGTGTGTGTGTGTGTGTGTGTGTGTGTGTGTGTGTGTGTGTGTGTGTTTGCGTGTGTTTGCTTTTATTTGTATTTAATAGATGTTGTTATGGTATTGGTAAAAGAAATCTAATACTTTAGAATTAGCCATATTTTCTTGTTCATGATAAATGGGAATTTCTGGGCCCAATTAAAGCACTGGTAACCATGTTATATTTCAGGGCGTAGTGAGATCTACTGGGAACGGGTTTCAGCGCTGCACAGGGCTCCATAGGAAGGCCAGAGAGCTTTAGCTTATGCATAGCCAGGCAAGGCCCTGAGAACACACTTCTATTCAGGACAGAAATCCAATCCTGTGCAGAGGATTCTGGGAGGGATGGGAAGTGAGCCCACCTCATCTTGAGGTTGTGAAGTACATTTTAAGCTCCTAAAAGTGTGAGACCAAGACTGCCCCTGTCAGCTCATAGGGCAGGTGGCAGCCAGCTCCCAACATAGCGTGTTTGCTTGGTTGTAATTGATTTGTGTTTGCTTTTTAAACAGGTATTCCACCATCAATGAAATCAACAAAACACAAGGAACAAAGGACTTTGTCTTCGTTTATTTCATTACGAAACTTTCCCGAATGGGAAGTGGCACATCTTATGTGGGGTTCCATGGAGGTAGGACTACAGCACCTCAGGCACCTCAGAGCAGAGGTTCTCAAGCTGTGGGTCGCATATCAGATATGTACATTATGAGTTATAACAGTAGCACAACTACAGTTATGAGTAGTAATGAAATAAGTTTATGGTTGGGTCACCGAAACATGAAGATCTGTATTAAAGGGTCACAGCGTTAGGAAGTGGAGGGCCACTGCTCTGGCGTGTGTTCCTTTAAGTAGTATTTCAGGTGTTTCTCATGTGGTCCTGTGTCTGGAATTAGAATTTGAATCCCAACAATGCTCTCCAGTCACAATTAGGTTTCCTACCCGGGCACTGAAGCCGTTAGTTTTAGCTGGGTATGGTGGTTGCACACACTCGTAATCCCAGATTTCTGGAGGCTGAGGCAGGAGGATTGCAGGTTCAAGACTAGCCTGTATTACACAGAAAGACTTGGTCTCAGAGACAGACAGACAGACAAACCAACTTTGGGCACACAGCCGTGGCTTTAGCACTTCCTTGTCCTCTCTGGCTGCCACCTGCCATGATGGAGGGAATTCTGCGACCTCCCCACCCACTAGCACCAACAGAGCGGCTTTCCTCTCATTTGATTTCAGTTTTGTGCACTGACTCTTTGTGGGAGAAATGTTATCCATATATCAGTCTCCTGCTATAAGACATATATTCCAGAAATTGGAAATAACCAGTGGATAATTTCATAGATGATGGAGGGCAGACCTTACCGGTGCCTCACACGCCTTTACTAATTATGAGGTGGCTGCAGGGAGATGCGGATGAGGAACCTAGAGCTCACCCATGGGCACTTTGCAAGAGGTTCCTCTAGATCTTTTTGGTTTTTGTTTTTCAAGACAAGGTTTCACTGTGTAGCTGTGGCTGTCTTGGAACTCGCTTTGTAGACCAGGCTGGCCTCAAACTCAGAGATCCACCTGCCTCTGCCTCCCGAGTGCTGGGATTAAAGGTGTGCGTCACCATCGCCCTGCTACTCTATATCTTAACCAGTGCTTAGGTTGGTCTTATGGATAGCTTTTTCTCACATGTCCAAGGGCTCAGACTTTGGGGTACTGATCATTCCTTCAGCAACAGTGCAATTAAAAATCTGGGAGAAGGGGCTGGAGCAAAACCTCAGTGATTAAGAGCACTGACTACTGGTCCAGGGCACCTGGGTTTGGTTCCTAGTGCCCACCTAGTGGATCATAATTATCTGTATCTCCATTTCAAAGGATCTAACACCTTCTTCTGACCTACAAGACTCACACATGGTGTACATATGTACATGCAGACAAGTACTCAATACATAAAAACCAGTTAATCAATCTTAAAAAGAAACCTAGGTTAGCCCAGCTAGAGGGCTCAGGAGGTAAAGGTACTTTCTGTGAACCCTGACAATCTGAGTTTGATCCCCAGGGTCAACATGATGGACGTAGAAAAGCAACTATCACAAGTCACCTCTGACCCCACACTAGTGCTGTGGCACACATGCACAAACATATGCTATACAAAAATAATAATGAAAACACACATGGTAACATAAACAGCCAGGTTGTTACATGTCTTTATGAATGACAAGAAGAAAACTGCTAAGTCACAGAAGACTTCCGTGACTGTGTTCTCCACAGGGCTGTGGCGGTCTGTACATATTGATGACCTCCGCATATCTACAATCATGGCCTCAGATGTCACTAAACTGCAGAATGTCACCATGAGCCAGCTGTTCAAGGCAGTGGACAAACCTGAGTGTGAGTCACAAGACGCCATTTGGGGTCATGGTATGGGAGACAGGAGGGAGTGCCAGCTGTGGTAGTGCTGTGGTGCTGGATGCAGAGCCCCTCCGCTGTGCCAGCCCCTGGCCGTCAGCAGAGTTCACAGTCAGCTGTGGTGGAGCCACGGGCAAGGCCACCCGAGTATGCCCACAGCATGCCAGTCTACTTTAATTCCTTTGCCAGCCCTTAGAGGTCAGGCTAGGGAGCACCTGAGCAAGAGTTGGAGCTGGTATACAAGGCACACGTTCCCTTTCCTCGGCCACCACTACAGATAAGGACAAGGGAGCCGGGCAAGTCCCAGCCTATCCCAGAGATCCTGACTCGTCCTATTCAGGCCCCGTATGCTAACATGTCTGCATTGCCTTTCACCTAGCAGATGACCCAGAGGAGGAGATGGAGATAGAGACCAGCAAGTCAGAGGAAATGGCAGAGGAAAAAATGGAAGTAGAAGGTCCAGAGGAGATGGAGAAGGCATCTGACCCAGGAGGCTGTGATGTGAGTCCTGTTTCTCCCATTAGCTGCATCTTTGACCCTCTCCTGGGAGTGAAAAGAACCCTGTGTTTATGATCGGGGGAGGGGAGACTGGGGTTAGGCTGCAGCCCCTCCTCCTCCACCATGGATGTGTAAGTGACTCATTCCCTTCGCTGTTAGTTCTGTCCCTCCCTTCCTCCCTGACTCTCTTGTTAATGTTGGCCATCGAGGGGCAGGGCTGGGAGGTGGTAACTTTTGCCCAATGACCAGCAACTGGAGCCACATGATTGCTAACACAAAATCACCATTTCACATGGGTGGCCCGGCCTTTGTCCAGACTGGAATTGGGACAACAGAAGCCTTTTCTCTTCTTCCCTTTCCCAGGTCCTGGACACCACCAGACTGCTGCGGAGCTGTGTGCAGAGCGCCGTGGGGATGCTCAGAGACCAGAATGAGAGTTGTGCACGCAACATGAGGAGAGTCGCCATTCTCCTTGGCCTCTTAAATGAAGACAACACAGGCAATGGTAAGCACTGTACCCGGGTGCTGAGTCATCCGCCTGATTTTCAGGCTCCTTGGCCTTGACAGAAGCAGTGGGCATGGTTGGGATCCGTGGTAATCTTTCCTGGCCAAAGGGTGGGCAGCTTTTCTCTTGGGCAAGGTGGGTCGAATCTATGAGGGGCCTACAACCTAGTGTGCACGAATAGGCCAAACTTGTTCCCACTGTCTTCACAGCCTCCTTTTTGCGGGAATCGAAGATGCGCCTCCATGTTCTTCTAAAGAAGCAAGAAGAGAACCAGGTCCAAAGTATAAAGGAATGGGTCACCAGGGAGGCTGCTAATCAGGATGCCCTGCAGGAGGCAGGCACCTTCAGGTACAAGGAAGGGCAAAAGAAGCATGGAGGTCTTTGCACCATGCCAGTGATGTTCTCCTGGAGGTGTGACTCTTAGTGAAGTACTCCTGGAGGTGTGACTCGTAGTGAAGTACTCCTGGAGGTGTGACTCTTAGTGAAGTACTCCCGGTGGTGTGACTCATAGTGAAGTACTCCCAGTGGTATGACTCTTAGTGAAGTACTCCAGGTGGTGTGACTCTTAGTGAAGTACTCCTGGAGGTGTGACTCTTAGTGAAGTACTCCTGGAGGTGTGACTCTTAGAGAAGTACTCCTGGAGGTGTGACTCTTAGTGAAGTACTCCTGGAGGTGTGACTCTTAGTGATGTTCTCCTGGTGGTGTGACTCTTAGAGAAGTACTCCTGGAGGTGTGACTCTTAGAGAAGTACTCCTGGAGGTGTGACTCTTAGTGAAGTACTCCTGGAGGTGTGATCTTAGTGATGTTCTCCTGGTGGTGTGACTCTTCGTGAAGTACTCCAGGTGGTGTGATTCTTAGTGAAGTACTCCTGGAGGTGTGACTCTTAGTGATGTTCTCCTGGTGGTGTGACTCTTCGTGAAGTACTCCAGGTGGTGTGATTCTTAGTGAAGTACTCCTGGTGGTGTGATCTTAGTGAAGTACTCCTGGAGGTGTGATCTTAGTGATGTACCCCCAGTGGTATGACTCTTAGTGAAGTACTCCTGTTGGTGTGACTCTTACATCGAGGATAAGTGTCCAGGTGTTTCTTCCTACACCTCTGAGCAAACTGGAGATGTAATTTCCCCTCCCAGGGCCTTAAATGAACCTGGATGGTGTCTCTGTGGGACATTTCTGGACTTTTCTTATTTTATTTATACTTTTTTTTTGGTTCTTTGAGACAAGGTTTCTCTGTGTAACAGCCCTGGCTGTCCTGGAACTCACTTTGTAGACCAGCCTGGCCTCAAATTCACAGAGATCCACCTGCCTCTGCCTCCCAATTATTTATACTTTTTCTATAATAAAAAATATTCAGGTAGCCAGGCAGTGGTGGCGCCGCACACCTTCAATCCCAGCACTCAGGGAGGCACAGGCACAGGGAGATGCAGAGGCAGATGCAGAGGTGGATCTCTGTGAGTTTGAGGCCAGCCTGGTCTACAGGTGAGTTCCATTAGTTAGCACTATACAGAGAGACCCTGTCTCAAAAAAAAACATATGAACAAACAATTCAGGGAACCCTCCCCTCCCCCACCATCTATTCCTGGGAATGTGTTTGCCAGTGTGTCATAACCATAGAAAGTGATGCTGCCAGAGGCTGTGAGCCTGAGCTGACAATGATACCTATTGCTTGAGGTGACTCTGTCTATAGCCTTAGGATCCAGGAGAGTACCTTACTATATGCGCCCCTTTTTCTACAAAACCGACCATTTCCTCTGGACTTATGAGGAGCTTTGAAGAGCCTGTGTTGGACTGAGGTAGCACCCTGGGCCTTTGGAGGATCTAAGGCTGTGTCTTATCTCTGCAGACTGTGCCCCCATTTAATGTACATAAAGCGCTCTGGACTGTCAGGCCTCGCAGCCCGCTAGTCTGTGTTAAATGCCGATTGGCCTGAGCTCACCAGCACTGTTCCTCATTTACCTGAGGCTGCAGTCTGTCTGTAGGGAGCTTCTCCAGCGCCTGACCACCACACACCTCAGGGCCCTGTTTCGTCTCAGCTGCTCCCATCTCAGCCTTCAGCTCACACTCTTGTCCTTGTCACAGTGTGAGGAGTGCTTGTTAAGCTGAGGGGTGTCTCTGTTCCCTGAGACGACTGTTGTCTTCCTCAGCAAGTGTTCTCAGTCTCTTCTCTCCCAATTCTCTGTCTTAGATGCTGACACTAGCTACCAACATCCAACATTAGTTCATCTTTCTTGTATTTCACTACAGTCTCATATATATCTTATATATCATCAGTTATGGACTTGATTATTCTCTATAAATGTCTCCTTGGGTTGGTGCTGGAGGTTGAACTCAGGTCTTGATTCATGGTCAGCTGGTGCTCAACATTGATTCACATCCCAGTCCTGAGTGGGTCAGCAGCATGTCATGTAGTTAATTCAGACACTGACCATGGCAACCTCAGGTACACAGGTGCAGAGATAAATCTCAGGGAGCATGCTTTCTTGACTAACTTGATCTGGAGAAAGTTTACTTTGCTGTTTATTTTATAATCGTACTTTGTTTTATCCCTAGCTGCGGAAAATTTCTTTCTCAATGAATCTGGTTGTAGCAGGAATCTTTAAAGTTCTTATTAATAAAATCAAACCTGAAGCCAGTTATTGGGGTGAATGCTGGAAGGTCAGAGATGCAGAACAAACCACAGCTACCTCAGCTGATCCTGTTTCCTCAGACTGGAAGCCTCTGAGTCCTCATATACAAATGGATCTCAGCTGAACTGCTGCTAGAAGCCTGAAAGCTTAACCAGCCAAATGCTTCTAGTTTCTGGTCCTCATGCCTTATATACCTTTCTGCTTTCTACCACCACTCCCTGGGATTAAAGGCTCGCTTTCTAGGATTAAGGGCATGAGTCAGAGTGCTTTGCTGTATCCTTGAACAGATGGATTTCTGCTTCTGGAATGCTAGGATTAAAGGCGTGTGCTACCACTGCCTATCCTAAGTATCTAGTGGCTTTTCTGTTCTCTGACCCCAAATAAGGTTATTAGGGTACACAATATTTTGGGGAACACAATACACATCTGGTCATTGTTTTCATTGTATCTTGTGGCTTTTTTGTTTGTTTTTTGTTGTTTTTTTTGTTGTTTGTTTGTTTTTTGGAGAGTTTCTTTGTGTAGCCCTGGCTGTCCTAGAACTAGCTCTGTAGACCAGGCTGGCCTCAAACTGACAGAGACCTCCCTTCCTCTGCCTCCCGAGTGCTGGGATTAAAGGTGTGCGCCACAACCATCCAGCTGTTTTCATTGTTAACAGAACTGAATGACTGGTTTTGGAAATAGCTACATTTAAAAATAAGTCAGTGTCCTCGCCTCTCTGATGAGTGTTTCAGACGCGGCTGTGGAAGCAGCTTCTGCCCAGTTCTGCTCTAACCTTCTAAGGCCCTTCTCTGCTGGTCACTCTCTTTCCCCAGTTTTTGTTTTCAAATTAAATTTAAAAACCATATTTTATGTCATCAGTGTTTTGCATGCATGTGTGCCTGTGCACCACCTCCAGAGGGCAGAAGAGGGTGTCAGGTCACCCAGAACGGGGGTTACAGATAGTTATGAGCTGCCCTGTGAGTGCTAAGACTTGAACCTGGGTCCTCTGGAAGAGTAACCATGCTGTCAATCACTTAGCCATCTCCAACTACTTTCCCCATTCTGCTTGTTTGTTTTTCGAGACAGGATTTCTCTGTATAATAGTCCTAGCTCTCCTGGAATTAGCTCTGTAGACCAGGCTGGCCTTGAACTCACAGACATCTGCCAGCCTCTGCCTCCTGAGTGCTGGGAATAAAGGCATGCGCCACCACTGCCCAGCTTTCCCCATTCTTGGAAATGTTGGGAAGCTGCTATTGCTCTAGCTTCCATGTGGGAACGTGGGGAAGAGAATGTGGAAGCAGTAGTGTGTGTTGTGATTACCCTACCCATAGCGGGCTCCCTCTGCCCCTGTTGCAGGCATACCCTTTGGAAGCGGGTCCAAGGTGCAGTCACCCCCCTCCTGGCGAGCATGATATCTCACATCGACAGAGACGGCAACCTGGAGCTACTGGCCCAGCCAGATTCACCAGCCTGGGTCCAAGCTCTTTGGATGTTTATTTTCAGTGACATTAAGTTCTTGAACATCCCTCTTGCAGTGAATAACACAAGGTGAGTGAGAGCCTGGCTTTGATGGAGGGAAGGTCACAACAAAGCAGCAGCACCTTGTTCTGTCCCCAAGCTACTTTTGTACCCTGTGAACCTGCTCAGTGCAGCCTGGAGGGTCATAGCAGCAGACAGTGCTCACTGAAACCCTGAGAGGTCCTTGGTCACTCTGCTGTTCCATCTGCCAATGTTGAGAGCACATGAGAGGTTCAGGTCACCAGGTTCTATTGCACAACACAGATGCTGAGTGGGGCAGAACCTGTACTCAGCCTTCCTTGTGCTTGTCCCTTCCCGAAGGCCTGACCTTGTGGGGCTTGGACCCAAGGAAACTTTGGTCCAGGATGTAGGCTACTAAGAAATACATAAAGGAATGGGATATTAAAGTATGAAGGTGCCATGTGTGTGGGTGCCCAAAGAGTCCAGAAAAGAATGTCAGATCCCTGGAGCTGGAGTTATAGGCAGTTGTGAACTACCTAATGCAGTCTGTGCTCTTCACTGCGGGCAACCCACCTGCTACCTTATTTCCTGAGGCCAAAGCTAACTATTTGGCTCGATTGGCTGAACAGCCAACGCCAGGGATCAGTCCTCATCCTTGCCTCCCCAGCACTCAGATTACAAGTGCATGCAACTGCACCTGCTTTTTTTTTGAGTAGGTGCTGGGGATCTACGCTTGGGTCTTCCTGCTTGTACAGCATGGCTTGACAGAACCATCTCCCATCCCTACCATGTCTTCCTTTCCTTGTTTCCTCGCTGTATGAAATGCTGCTGGTACCTCCCCCCATGTGGGCATGTGCTCCATCACAGAGCCATTCCCCAGGGATAGCCCCTCTGAAGGGCTGGTGTTAGTTGTGCACAGGACCTCATGTCTCCAGTGCCCTCTCACGAGCCTTGCTCTCGCTTGCCTTGTTGCAGGTCCGAAAATGAGATGCCCTCCATCCTGGTACAGAGCCACATGAACCTGCTCAAGGATGCATGCAATGCTGTCCCTTTCAGCTGGAGGATCAGGGACTACCTGGAGGAGCTCTGGGTGCAAGCTCAGTATATCACAGACACAGAGGGTGAGCCCCCCCAGTGCAGGCTCAAGGCAGAAGAATTAACCTGCTCAAGGCAGGATAGTTTTGAAGGGCTTAGTTTTAACACTCTGGATGTGGAGTAGCCTCCAGTATGTTTTAAAATTTCTCCAGCCTGGGTCTAATAGCTCTTTCTTTGAGACAGTGACCTTTTGCTTCCCTAGACTCAGGGTTTCATCTCGCTCATGCCACTCTGTGCCTTCTCCGTAGGGTTATCAAAGAAGTTCGTGGAAATCTTCCAGAAGACTCCCTTGGGTGTGTTTCTCACTCAGCTCCCTGTGGCACAGCAGGAGGATCTCTTGCAGAGCTACGTGAAGGACTTCCTGCTTTTGAACGTGAAAGTGACTTCGTGGGAGGAGTTAAAGGTAGGTGTGAATAATATGGACAAGAGCACGGCCTCACCTCAGCCACAGTGGTGCCAAATTCAAACACTCTTAGAGCTACATGGAACACTCAGGGCCAAGCCCTCAGCCTCCACTATGTGCCTTCTAGAACCAAACCTTGTTCTCATTTAGAGTTCTAAGATCTCACTGTAGCTGCCAGCATAGTGGCATTCATCTATAGTCTCAGATAATCTGTACTCTATAATACTATACTTGGGAGGTAGAGGCAGGAGGAACAGCAGTTCAAGGCCATAGCAAGTTCAGGACCAGCCTGGGCTACATGAGACCAATAATAGTAAAAATAATAATAGTAATAATAATAATAATAAATGAAATTCATTGGAAAGATTGATGCATCTCACTGCCCCAAACCTTCATGCCTCACTGCATGGGTACAATTTGGGAACATACTATAACCAATATGGTCAAAGGTTAATGCAGTTCTTCCTAGGAACCCTGAAGGATCAAGCCTTGTTTGATTTGTGAAACTTAAGAAGCTACCTGCTGATAGAAACAATGTAGATGTCTAGATGCACTGCAATGTCTAAGACCCTACCCGGGGAGACCGGGTAGTGTTGGCACTCAGGAGGCAGAGGCAGAGGGATCTCTATGAGTTTGAGGCCAGCCTGGTCAACAGAACAAGTTTCAAGACAAGCAAGGGCTACACAAAGAGAAACTGTATCTCAAAAAACCAACCAAACAAATAAACAAACAAACAAACAAGCAAACAAACAAAAAACTCCAATGTCCCCTGAGTTGACTAGTGTTGGAGGGGGTGTTTAAATTATAACAGAGTAAAGAAATTTGGGGACATAATGACCCTAGTTGTCCTTAGCTAGGGTTTCTATTGCTGTGATAAAGCACCATGACCAAAAAGCAAGATGGGGAGGAAAGGGTTTATTTACCTGACACTTCCATACTAATTTTCATCATTGAAGGACGTCAGAACTGGAGCTAAAACAGGGCAGGAACCTGGAGGCAGGAGCTGATGCAGAGGATGTGGAGGGGTGCTTCTTACTGGCTTGTGCCCCATGGCTTGCTCAGCCTGCTTTCTTATAGAACCCAGGACCACCAGCCCAGGGATGGCACCACCCACAATGGGCTGGACCCTCCCCACATCAGTCATTAACTAAGAAAATGTCCTCCAGCTGGCCAGTGGTAGCACACATGCCTTTAATCCCAGCACTCAGGGAGGCAGAGGCTGATCTCAGTGAGTTCGAGGCCAGATTGGTCTATAGGATGTGTTCCAGGACAGCCAGAGCTGCACAGAGAAACCCTGTCTCAAAAAACTAAAAGGGGAAAAAAAAAGTAAAAGTAAAAGAAAATGCTCTATACAGGCTTGCCTACAGCCTGATACTATAGAGTCATTTTCTCAATTGAGGCGTCCTCCTCTCTATTGACTCCAGCTTATGTCAAGTTGACATAAGAGTGGCCTGTACACCAGTTTAGGAAGACAGTGAGGCCATAAAACTCCAACAAAAAACAGCCAGGTGATCCTGGGCCTGATTTTTCAACTTTCTTTTTTATAGCTTTTGAATACATGTAAAACTGTGTACTGAAATTCCTTTGTCTCCAGTTTCTGCAGATGGCCCTGTGGTCCTGCCTCAGTGAGCTCCGAGTGACTTCAGGAATGCCTGAGGAAGGGCTCTCCTTGCCTTGGGTGCACCTTGCCTATCAGCACTTCAGGACCCGGCTGCAGAACTTGTCCAGAATTTTGACTATCCACCCCCAGGTTCTGAAGAGCCTCGGGGAGGCAGCACAGACGCACAGCTTGCCTGGCTGTGAAATGGTAGGGGTCTCTTCTGGGAAGGCCACCGGGATTGCCCTCCGTGAGTGCTTCCGATTCCATCCTGTGAGCAGAGGGCTTATGGAGCCACGTCCCAAATAGGAGATGTTTTACGGCAGGCATATCTGCCATGTGACGGAGGAGCAGGTTACAAACCTGGACCCCAAACCTCACTGGGAATAACGATGCAGGGCTGCATTGAAGGGTGGCGGTGGAGAAGAGGACCCTGCTGGGTCACATGTCAGTTCTCCTTGTTCCAGACACTAGATGCGTTTGCAGCATTGGCCTGTGTTGAAGTGCTCAAGGGAGACATTCTGAAGCCGAACCCCAAGGCCTGGTTACAGATGGTGAAGAATCTGTCTGTGCCACTGGAACTTGTCTGTTCCAGCGAGTATTTGCCGGACTGTGGGAACAAAACCAGAGCTGTCGTCCAGGAAGTCAGGTGAGCAGCAAGAGTGCCCCAGTGCACTCCGTGCTCACCCTGGGACCTACCAAATCCTGCAGCCTGATGAGGAGGGTGGGCAGGAGAGCACTCACCTCACTGAGCTGCGTAGCCGTGGAGCCTCTCCCGAGTGCTGGCTTATCTCAGGTGATTCTAGACCCAGGAAGAAAACAGTCCTGAGACATAGGAAGTGGACATGTTGTTACAATGTGGGCAGAGTAAAAAGGAGAGCAGGGAAGGGACGGGCAGGGGAAGTGGAGAAGGGGCAGGCTGTCAGGGTCAGGAAACAGTCCCTGTGTCGAGCTTGCAGGACCACTGTGTGTTGAAGCATGGAGCATGACATGGGTGAGCCTGGTGTGGGAAGAGTCGGGAGCCTGTCTGGAACAGTGTTGTGCAGGGGAGGTGCCCTCATGTCTGCCTCACCTCTTAGCCTCTGCTCTCTGCTCCGGGATCTCAGGCTCCCGTCAGAGCTCATTGCTAACATCCCTCCTGACAGAGCCCTGTGGAATCGCATTTTCTCCATCTCACTCTTTGTGGAGCATGTCCTCCTGGGGACTGAAAGCCAGATTCCTGAGCTCAGTCAGCTGGTAACCAAGTATGTCTTCTTACTAGACAAGGTGAGTGCTGCTGGGCTTAAGTCACAGTCTGCCCGGCTCTGAGCAGCGTGAGAGCTGAAACCTCCCCTGACAGCTTCTTCTGGTTGGGGCATTATTGCTCTGGCAGGTTTATGTAGTGCAGAGGACAGTGATGCCATGACAGATCACTGTGTTCTTTTGTTTGTCTGTTTGGTTTTTTGAGACATGGTTTGGTTCCCTGTGTAGCCTGGCTGTCCTGGAGCTCTCTCTTTAGACCAGGCTGGCCTCGAACTCAAACATCCACGTGTCTCTGCCTCGCAAGTGCTGGGATTAAAGGCATGTGTTAGCACCGCTCAGCAATCACTGCATTCTCGATGATGGCTATTTGATTATTTCCTATCTCAGATTGCCAAGCCATGGTGTATCACTGAGCATTCGGTTGCAGGAACAGTGATTCAATTAACCAGCATGTGATTCCCATAGGAGGGATGAAAAAGCTGGTATTCTTAGCCTCTAGAGCAATGGTTCTCAACATGTGAGTCACGACCCCTTTGGGGTCAAACAGTCATTTCACAGGGGTTTTTATAGCCATCAGAAAACACAGATATTTACATTATGATTCATAACAGTAGCAAAATTACAGTTATGAAGTAGCAATAAAAATAATTTTACTGTTGGGGGTCATCACCATATGAAAGACTGTATTAAAGGGTTGCAGCATTAGAAAGATTGAGAATTGCTGCTCTAAAGTGACCCCCAAATGACTGCATGACCCCATCCTTCGGGGGAGAAGATACCATCACCATGGTCATGACAACAGCCATGGGGGTAGGGCAAGGGAACAGGAGACCACCATGCTTCTGCCCCTCAACGCCTTTGATAAAGGAGTGACATTACAGGACAGTGTTCCTGCAAATAAAGCTACCCTCTGAACATGCTAGCAGCAGCAGCAGCCACTCAGCACAGCACAAGGCTCTGCCCTTCGTCCCTTTACCCCGTCCTCATCCCTTGGGAAGTTGACATGAGGGAAGCCAGTTGGGGATGGTCACTGGCATCAGAGAAACATAGCTCCAGGCTTCATGCAGCCTCTAAAGAGCAGGTGGGTGCAGTGGGAAGTCAACGTGGAAGCCAGGTGCCGATGGACGCAGTGCTGGAGCCTTGCAGAAGCTCACTTGTCACTTTTGGTTTTTTTGTTTGCTTTGTTTTTTGAGACACGGTTTCTCTGTATAGTTTTGGTGCCCGTCCTGGATCTCGCCCTGTAGACCAAGTTGGCCTTGAACTCACATAGATCCACCTGGCTCTGCTGGGATTAAAAGCGTGAGCCACCACCGCCTGGCTACTTCTCACTTTTGTAACAGAATGGGCCTTAGCAGCCTCAGCCAGCTCCCAGAAGGCAGGTGTGCAGGTTTCTTCTGTCTTCCGTCTTTGTCATCTTCAACTGATACCTTCCATCTGGGGAGTTTGGGAAGCTGTTCCTGGTATCACAGCCCATGGGACTATCTGAACTTTGCTGTGAGGCTGGTTCCCATTACCTAGCTGGAAGTGTCAGATGGAATTTGGGGAGACACAGGGCCTCAGGCATCATCTCCTACTGAGGTTGGAAGGAAAGCTGTGTCTGCAAAGCCATCTCTCATCATGGTCCTGACCCTGACCAGGGTCAACAGTCACAATGCCCTCAGCTTCCCCCAACACAGCACTGTTAAAAGCTGCAGACAATAGTCAACGCATATTTGGATTTTTTTCCGTTATCTCTGACAGGAAGGATGGTTACACAGATGACAGGTAGATAGACAAATAGAGAAGAAGAAAGGTGCAGACAGCCAGACCCTTGTTTATATGATCTGCCTTCCAAGGTGTCTCATAGAACAGTCTTCCTAAACACTTTGCTACAGATCTGTCAGACATTTGGTTATATCCCTATGGCCTTTGACACCCAGCACCAGACCACTGCCATATTTTACAATTGTGCTAAAGTGCATACATATTACATGAAGCATGTCATTTAAGCCACACACTCAGTGACACTGAGCACGTCCACGATACGATGCGTTAGATCCCCACCATCTAACCGCTGAGCTTTCTTATCTTCCTACACAGAAACTGTCTCCATTGAACAACTCCCCATCCCCATCCCTCAGCTCTGCATTCTGTCTCTGTCAACTGGACCAGCACTGCTACCTCAGGGGAGCAGAACTTGTAGTTTTTGTCTTTTGGCCTGGTTTCTTGCACACATTGCAGAGTGCATCAGAATACCCTTCCTGGACATTGGGTTTGCTGTTACCGTTTTGGTCATTACAAACAGCCGGGAACTTAAACACGGGAGTGCTCGAGTGCCTCCTCCTCCTCTGGACAAGCTACTCATTTGCTTACTTCTGCTTTCACTTTTAGAGCAGCTGCTGTGCTTTTCCCACACTGACATTTCTACCAGCAACATCCGGGCTTCCAGTTGCTCCATAGCCTGGCCAGTGCTCATTATTTCCCACCTTTTGTAGGACGGCCTCTGAAATGTGGGGGTACTGTGAGATACTGTCACTCTGAGTGTGATTAGTGTCCCTAATGACTAGTACAGAGCACCACTTCATGTGCACTCTGGCCATTGTGTGTATCTTCTTAGAGATGTCTAGGTCTTTTGCATGTTTCTCAGCTTGGTAGTTGATTAACCAGCCAATTTTTTTGTTTTGTTTTGTTTTGTTTTTTCGAGACAGGGTTTCTCTGTGTAGCTTTGCGCCTTTCCTGGGACTCACTTGGTAGCCCAGGCTGGCCTCGAACTCACAGAGATCCGCCTGCCTCTGCCTCCCGAGTGCTGGGATTAAAGGCGTGCACCACCACCGCCCGGCATTAACTAGTCAAATTTATTGGGGCATGAAAACACTATTTCTGTTTTGGTTTTTCAAGACAGGGTTTCTCTGTGTAGCTTTGGAGTCCTGGAACTCGCTTTGTAGACAAGGCTGCCTTCAAATTCACAGAGATCCACCTGACTCTGCCTCCGGAGTGCTGGGATTAAAGGTGTGCACCACCACCACGCTTGGCTAAAACATATTATTTCTAATTATGATTAATACTAGGAATTCCAGGATGGCTCAAAAATTAAATGTCATTAACAATAAAAGAATTAAAAGATTGGTGGTGGCACACGCCTTTAATGCTAGCACTTGGGAGGCAGATGCAGGTGGATCCATGAGTTGGAGGACACCTTGGTCTATAGAGTGAGATCCAGGACAGGCTCCAAAGCTACACAGAGAAACTGTCTTGAAAAATAAATAAATAAAGTAAGTGATCATTTCAAAAGGTAAACTGTTTAATAAAATTATTTAGGGAAAAGATTACTCTTGATACATCAGGAACTCTCCTTAATCTCATGTTGTCCAGTGGAATATTTAATATGAAAACACCTACAAAATGTGTAACCCAGAGTTCCAGAAACACAGCCCTTGGCTCATGGTATTTACTACCGATCATAAGTTCAGCTCTAAATATATATCCTAGAGACACTTCTTAATTATACTGAAGCTGACATATTCAACAATGTTGAGGACATTCAAAATCCCCAAGCATCCAGAACCTTTAACTCCCATTAACTAGAGAACGTGCAGCAGGCACACTCCCTGAAGAGGTTCACAGAGCCGTTACCATGAGAGGCCCTGCACAGATATTGAAAGGGCAACTGGGGAAGCTTACCTCAAGGGCTATGCCCTGGTACACAGCATTAGAGCAGACAAGACACTGAATGGCATTTGCCCTTGTCCTGAGAGTAGATTCTCAGGGATATGGGGGTGATCAAAATTGGCTCTTAAGTTGCTGTACTGTCCCTGAAGTTTATAGTTTATTCTATAGATTATTCTAAAGCAAAGGTTTTATTCCCATTGGATTTTCTTCATATTTTCCACGCCATTGCGGTGTCCACTAGGCCTCAGTTTCTCTTCAGTTTGCCCAAATTGTGCCCGTCTCAACATTTGGCAGTCTTGACCAAGCAACTACTTCACTGTATGGCCTGCAACCAACTTCTGCAGCTCAAAGGATCCATGCTTGCTCTGGCCATGGTTCGTTTGGAAATGGAGAAACTCATTCCCGATTGGCTTCCTCTTACAATTGAACTGCTTCAGAAAGCACAGATGGACAGCTCCCAGTTGATCCACTGTCGGAGCTGGCGGCACATCACCTCTCTGCTCTGCAGTCTTCCCTGCCTCTAAATCTCGTTTATGTCTACCGTCCCCTCAAGCACACTAACATTTCTTTTAAAGGTTGGAAGTCTATACACAGCCAGTCATTACATTATTATTTACAAGTCAAAGTACCTCATAATGTGAGTAGGAGGTAGGAACCTTAAAGAGAAATAGGGGAGCCGGGTGGTAGTGCGCACACCTTTAATCCCAGCATTTGGGAGGCAGAGGCGGTTGGGTGTCTGTGAGTTCAAGGCCAGCCTGGTCTGTAGACACAGAGCGAGTTCCAGAACAGTCAGGGATACACAAAGACACCCTGTCTAAAAAAACCAAAATAGGGGACACAAAATCCCCAAGCATCCAGAACCTGTAACTCCCATTAACTAGAGAACATTGTGTCCTATAAAAAGCAGTTACAGTCAGGGTTGGTGGGGAGATGGTTCAGTAGAGGGACCAGAGTTCAATCCCCAGGATCCACACACAAAAGCGAGGTGTCATGACTTGCACTTGTATTTCCAGCATTGAGAAAGTGAATGAGGGACCCCTGAGGTTCTCTGCCTGGTCAGCCTAGCTGGCAAGCTGGAGACCAGTGGCCCACTGTGTCTTCAAAAAGTGGGGGTGTGGTGGGGGTGACGGCACCCGAGGAATGACATCTAAGGTTGTCTGTCCTCCAGTCTCCGTGCATGTGGACATGCATAGATGTAAAGCACAGTCACAAAGAGGACACTTAGGGCCAGTTAGAAGACTCAGTGGACACGTTCCACTTAACCTGACAACCTGAGTTCACAGAGGTGGAAAAATAATATATTGAAGTTTTAATTTTGTTTTGATTTTCAAAGGATATTTTAAATGTGGGATTTTATTTTATTGAGATAAGGTCTCACTATATATAGCTCTGGCTGTACTGGAACTCACTATGTAGGCCAGGCTGGCCTTGAACTCACCAAGATCTGCCTGCTTTTGCTTCCTGAGTGCTGGGATTAAAGGCAAGGACCACTATGCCTGGCCATAATAAATTTTTATTTTATGTACATGGGTGTCTTGCCTGCATGTATGTATGTGCACATGTATGCCTGGTACTCAAGGAGGCCAGAGATAGTGTCAGATACCCTGCAACTAGAATTACAGGTGGTTAGGACTCAAGCCACAGTCCTCTGGAAGAGCAGCCAGTGCTCTTACCTCTTTAGTCATCTCTGCAGCTCAAAAAATTGGGGAAACTTCCTAAGCGAAGTACGAAAAGACACTAGTGCTGTAGTGAGTACTGCATGTTGTCTGCCACTGAGACCATGGTGTTGAGTCACTACTCACCCTCACTACTCACCACCGCCTTCTCCCTCAGTGTCTTGAAGAGAACTCGGACCTGAAGACCCACAGGCCATTTGTGGCTGTAATGACCATCCTTTGTGAGTGCAAGGACAAAGTCAGCAAGACATTCAGCAGGTAAGATGTGTAGTATAATACTCTGAGAGTGACAGACTTCTGAACCTGCAATTGGGTGGAAGGGCCTGCTTCTCCGCTCTTGAACTGATTGTCTTCTTGGGTTCTAGGTGTGGTATTCAGCCATGTCATATCTGCCTGGGAGATGCACAGGATCCTGTCTGTCTGCCTTGTGATCATGTATACTGTCTATACTGCATCAAAACCTGGCTTTCCCCGGGGCAAATGATGTGCCCCTCCTGCTTAACTGACTTGCCGGACGAATTCTCACCAACTGTTTCCCAGGAACACGGGTAAAACACCCTTTCTCTTAAGAAAGCTTCCTTCCTCTCTTTTTTCCAATATGGTCTTTGGAGACACCAGCTTTGGTCAGCTTTCCCTGCGTGTAAGGGCTGGCTTCAGAGAACTTTCATAAGCAATCCCAGAAGCAATCCTTCCTGGACAAGTGCCTCCAAATTCCTTCCCCAAATAAGACGGGCACAAACATGGAGACAGCAAACGTGGGAGAAATACACCAGGAAGTGACGACGTCCTTGAGAGGAAACCTGGCATGTAGTATAGCTTGGCATCTTTAGTGGGGAGGGTTGGAACCCAGGGACTCATGCAGGCTCGGCATGGCCCTGCCACTCACCCACAGCCCTGGCCCATCGTCTATCTGCTCTCTTTGTATGAACTCATGTTCATGTGGGTGGGTGTCCGGGTGTGTCAATGATTGTGTACATGTGTCCAGAGATCAACATCAGATTCTCTTCCTTGATCACTCTCTACCTTGTCTTTTGGGACAGGCAC
The DNA here is from genome assembly GCF_004664715.2 of Peromyscus leucopus. Lineage (NCBI taxonomy): Eukaryota > Metazoa > Chordata > Mammalia > Rodentia > Cricetidae > Peromyscus > Peromyscus leucopus. Next base: position 104,060,414 of record NC_051086.1, read on the forward strand.
CTCACTAACCCTGGAGTTCATCTCTCTGCCTGGCTGACCAGCCAGTGAGCTCTAGGGACCCTCCTGCCACTCCCCTCACACCCTTACCGCTGCGGTCATAGGTGCAGGGCAGGTCCCTTCCCAGTGGCACCATCTGCCCAGACCCCCACCTGTCCTCTTGATGTGTGAGTGCAGCTTTATTCTCTGGCTGAGGATGAAGGCAGATCTGGCCCAGCCTTCAGGAGATGGAGAAGCAGAGACCCCTGGCCCTATGAGCTCAGCAGCCCTGACCCTGCTCCTCTGTTCTTCCCCACTCTTAGGACACTCAATGGTCCAAACGTTGACAGTGTTCCCAGAAGCAGTCTTGACACTCGTAGTTTGAAGACCAGTTCTGATCATTGTAAAGTCATCACATTTGTTGATTCAATTTAAAAAATAAAAAGCTAGGCTAGTTTTAAACCCAACAATTAGGAGCCTTGACGTAAGAGAATTGTCATGAGTTCAAGGTCAAACAAGCATTAAGACAGAACACTATCCAAATGTCCCTCTGCCTGGAGGGGTTGGGATCACATTCTACAAGCCGTTCGTCACAGTCTCCCCACCCCCACCAGAAAAGCCATTGAGAAGCATGCCCAGTTCCGGCACATGTGTAACAGCTTCTTCGTGGACCTGGTTTCCACCATGTGCTTCAAAGATGACACCCCTCCTCAGGAGAGTGTGATTGACAGCCTGTTGTCCTTACTCTTCATACAAAAGGAACTGCTGAGAGATGCTTCCCAAAGTGAGTAGCCTTCTTCTCGTGAATGTAAAAACCAGGTTATAGCTCAGCGTTGTCCCATGACATGAACTACAGCCCCTTTCTCTCTGGCTGCAGAGCACCGTGAACACACAAAGTCTCTGTCTCCATTTGGTGATGTTGTTGACAAGACTCCCGTCACCCGCTCTGTGGTACTAAAACTGCTTCTCAAGTACAGGTCAGTGGCCCTCATCTGGGACTTTGCTTCCCATTGCCTCTCTGTGGCTCTGCCTTGGCTACACCATGGATGGGAGCTCATCTGTGGTCTGGAGAAGCAGCTTCTGTGTGAGCAAACCCAGCTCACTTGAAGGGTGTGCGTGTATAATTTCCCCCACGGGCCCATGAGAATGGCCCAGCGCAAGTGATACTTAGCAAGAAGCCACGGTGTGCTTCTGCCCCCCAGCTCCTGCCACCCAGTCCTGTGACTTGCTGTGCCCTCATTCTCTGTGCTCTGGTGTCCTGCAGGTCTGTGTTCTACTGAACATGGGCTCTGTCCGGCAGGTCAGATGTCCCGTGTGGCAGATGCTCTGAGCAGACCTGCAGCTCTCCAAGTGTCCATTCAGTCCCGAACTCCAACATTTTCTACAATCCTATCAAGGCACTCTCGATCTTCTGGTACCTGTAGTGGGATCCTTAAGGGGTGCTAGAGACACTCCTGAGTCATAGTCCTGGTTCCCCTCACCACTGAGCACACAGATTGTTGAAAAATGCAAGTTCACTCATTTGCTTTCCTAACCATGACCCTTCAGGGTATGACTTAACACTTTTCTGTGGGGGCCGGAAGTGCGCATGGATACCAGCAGCACAGCAGAGCGCAGTGATCACCTTACAGTCACATGGAGTTGCCCTGAGTTAGACTTGCTTCAGGTTAGGCTCTCTGTGCCTGGACCAGCAGCTGCAGGAGCACAGAATTGGGCTCAGGGCATTTTCTTCAACACAGCAGTCCTGTCACAGTTAAACACTATGGTATTTGCTGCCAATGATACAGTTTCAATATTTAAGTGAGAATTCAAATTTTAGACATGTACCCTCCACCACAAGCTGATCCACTTTGTAAGACTTTTTTTTTCTACAGATCCATGGGGATATTAATGACTCTGTTGGGTATTTTTTTTACCAGTGTATTCTACAATAAAAATATACCAATAGTGAAAAGATTTTCCAAATGACCAGTGCTTAGTGTCACAAAATCATGTGTTACCCCCACTCAAATCAGGGACTAGGGATGCAGTTTGGTAGAGTACTTGTTTGGCACATACAGGGCCTTGGATTGGAGGTTACAGGAGTCGGGGGTGGAGTGGGAGGGAGATGTGGGTATTCCCCTAAACTGACATAACCAGGAACAATGTGTCTCTTTCCACAGCTTCCATGAAGTAAAGGATTACATCCAGAACTACTTGACCCAGTTAGAGAACAAAGCATTCCCAACAGAAGATAAAACAGAATTATACCTGCTCTTTATCAACTGCCTAGAGGTATGATGGCTGTCCCTGTATTTCCTTTGAAAACTGTGAACCACGGTTCACACTGTGAACGAATTTCTGAAAACCAGCAGGATGCCATTGTAGCCAGTACAATGAAGAGATACTTTGTTCTGTGTGGAAAGAAAAAGTTTCAGAGCTGTGTGCCTGCCTTCTGCAGTTCCTGTATAGTCAGGAGTTACCTGACAGTGTTTCCATCCTTCCTGTCCCTCAGGTGTAGACCAAATTCTAAACAATCTTAGTAAATAAGAAACGCAGAGCCAAATACAGAGGAAATAGCCAAAGAGATCAGAGCAATAGCCATGACTAGCTTTAGCTTACCACCAGCAGTAGCTTCCCCAGAGAGAGAGAGATCTCTTCCTGCCTAACCTACACTTTTATTGCTTTCCTCATTGGCTCTAAGCCCAGACACTTCCTCTTCCCTGCCCATCTATACAGAACTCCAGGTCTCTATGGTTGGTATTGGGATTAAAGGCCGGTGTCACCACATTTGGCTGTGTCTTGGCCACACAGAGACTCTGCCTGCCATGTGATCAGATTAAGGGCATGTGCTACCACCGCCTGACTCTGCTTATGGCTATTTGACCTCTGATTTCCAGGCAACTTTATTTATTAACATACAAATAAAATCACATTTCAGCACAAATAAATTATCACCATACTCAGGGGCCACTGTGAGGTAATAGCACTCAGGGATGTCCACGCCATCTTTATTCTGTAAGTGACTCTGATGCTCGCACAGCTGAGTTCCCCAGTGCTGCATTTCTCAGAGGGTGATGCATATATTGCATCACCACAGAATTGGCGGTGGTTGTCCTCAGCCCATCACTATGGACACGTTGTGCATCCTCGTAAATTACACATTTCCCCTCGTAAGTTGGCTTGTTCTCTTCCTTCTTGCTCTCACATAGAAAGGAATGCCAGCTGTCCATGATTCCAAACAATGTACACCACTGCTCTCCATGGCACCGTCTTTCCCATGACGACACAGGCATGCTGTGGCAACCTTTGAAGACAGGGCTTGCTGATGTAGACTGATGTAGCCTGTCTTTGTGTCTTTATTCCTCAGGATTCGGTACATGAGAAGACAAGTGCTGCCTGTAGAAGTGACAAGCAGAGCCTGAGAGAGGAAGGCCATTTCCTTAGGACATATGCCCCAGGAAGGCGGCGAGGCCACGAGCCTGCCCGCACAGCTTCGGTGGAGTACCTGCAGGAGGTGGCCAGAGTCCGCCTCTGCCTTGACTTGGCTGCTGACTTCCTCTCTGAGCTTCAGGAAGGAGCAGGCAAGTCTCCTCCACAGAGGTCCTCTAATTCAGAAGTCTGAACTCTGGGAAACCTGTTCTTAGGACATGGCCGTCCTCTTCCACAGCCCTTTCCTCTGTGTTCTTCCACCATGGGACTGTGTTCTATGGCAGTCCTGTCACTGCCCCTCACCTGCTTCCTTCCCAATCTCACAGAACTGGCCGGAGAGAAGCAATGCTTCCTGAAGCACGTTGAGCAGTTCTGCACCCACGTCAAGAATGATTGGCACCGTGTGTACCTGGTGAGGAAACTCGCAAGCCAGCGTGGGATGGAATTCGTGCAAGGCTTCTCCAGGCCGGGTCATCCATGCCAGTGGGTGTTTCCCAGGGACGTCATTGCACAGCAGGTGAGGAGCAGGGTCTTGGCCAAGAAGGGCATGCCTCTGACAGCCCTGCCTGCAGCCAACTCTGGCGGGACTGGGGGCTGAAGCTCAGTGTGCTGCTCTCCCGAGCCCTCCCCATCCCACATGGGAAATGGGCCCTTGCCTCTGCTTCTGTTTTGTGTTTGTCAAAACACCCCACCACAGGGGGATATTGGTGAGTGTGTTGAGAGAGTGAGTGTGTGTGTGTGTGCACATTCACATACACACACACACACACACACACACACATACACGATGTTCTGGTATGTTCATTTGCATTTTATTTAGGTTTGATTTCTTATTTAGCTGGATACAGGGAAGGTAAAGATTATTTCTACCCTTATAGAAAACTCTGTCCTTTCCACTTCTGGCAGGTGGAAAGAGGAAGGCAAAATAAGAGTGATGACTTTTAAGGCCTTACTCTAGCACTTTTCCTGGTACTCAGAAATCGGTTCTTACTGTCCTGGGACTGTAAAATGGCACTAACAATCCTGGCTTTTTAAAATTATTCCTTCTTCATTATAATCATCATAATAGGCACCACTGGGGCTTAAAAGTGACAATTGTTTTGTCACTTGGGCTCGATACAGTGCTGTGAGTGGAGAAAGCAAGCAGGTACGAAGTCAGTGCCAGCCCTCCCCTGGCTTCCAGTGCACAGAAGACACAGATGTCTCCCAAAGATAGACAGCTCTGCTCCCTGCTCAGCTGGGTCCAAGTCTCAGAGGACAGCCTGCTGCCGTTGTCTGTCTAGAGTTCTTTGCAATCTCTCTCCTATTATCCCGCTCTGATTAACCCTCGGCACTGCTGGGATTGCAGAAGGACGACCCAAGCCGCATGGACCGATACCTAGTACATGGTGATGAATACAAGGCTCTTCGTGATGCAGTGGGCAAAGCTATGCTCGAGTGCAAGACCTCGGACATTGGGACTGCTCTGATGGTAAGATGCATCTGGGCTTTTCTCTGGGACCAGGAGGCTCTCCCTGGAGGCCTGCATCTTCCCGTGCATACATCAAACAAGAGACTGTGCAACTGAGTAGCCCCCTAGAGTGATACTGTACTAGAAATAGATATACATACTCCTGCCCTACATGGGGAACTGAGGGCTGGAACGGGTACCGTGACACTTACCACAGGACACTACTGTGGCCTGTCGTAACGGGGACCCTGGTGAGGAGCTGCTCCAGGCTCACTGAGACCTGAAGAAGGCTGGCACTCCTCACAGCCTCCTCTGTATGTTCATGCTGTACACATGCTCCTGACCGTTCTGACAATGATGCCAAGGCTTTTAGAATTCTGACCTGAAGGCTGTTCTGCTTCCTGTTTGAGACCCTGCTCGCACTGCCATTGTGCTGAGAAGAGGACACATTCTGTCTCTGCTCAGGAAGTGTTTCTGATAGCAGGAAATCGTCACCAAGAAGACAGATGCTGGCTGTCTAGCAATGTGCATGAACCATGGAACCACAGAGCTGTGGCCAGGAGACGCCTCCCCTTTCCTCAGACGTGTGGTTCAGGCCTGAGAAGAGCAATGTCACCTCTGAATCTCACGTGATGTCTTTGCCTCTGCAGACCTGCAGAAGCCCCAAAGCCCAGCAGACGGCCTGCCTACTGCTGGCCTTGTACAGAGAGGTGGCATCGTTGTACTGTTCCCGAAATGCCAGCCTCCATCCAAAACCGGAGGTGAGCAGCCCAACACCGCACGGGTCTGTCCCAGTCTCATCTCTTAGAAGGACTTCTGAGTTAAAGTCACAAACACGAATGATGTCCATAATTCTCATGTGTGATAGAGGTTTTCGACCTTACTAGATGATCTGTTTTCACTTTAGCCCAAAGCTTGTAGAATTAGAACTAAAATTTGATCAAATTATATGAAAACGTGGGGCTGTTTCCAAGTGAGGTCTCTTCTCTGAGGAATTGCCCTTCAGCTGCTGATTGTTCAGCCACATTTATCCTGATATTTGGTATTAAAATCTGGACTACTAAAGCACACACAAACCATGAAATTAGTGTTTTGTTGTGGAGGCCCCCAGAGGCTGTCTAGCGAGACCTTACTCAGGGTCAGAGAGTATCAACTTGCTTTACCCAGCAGGCTGCATAATCAGATGGTTTGACCACAAGGTGTGTCTAGGTCTATAGTTTTACCTAATATTTCCTCATTCCTCTCTCCTCCCCTCAAGAACCATTTGAAAGGTGGGAGCAGGTCAGAGCTGGACTCTGGTAGACTCCCACATTTTGTTCTGTATTTTTTTTGCTTTTGTTTTTTGTTTTTCACCAGTGCTTGGGATGGCATTGTGTATGCTGGGTATGTGCATATCACAAAACATCTCAAATCTGTGTTTCTCTTTTTGTTTTTTGAGACAAGGTATTGCTGTACATGTATAGCCCATGCTGGGCTCAAACTCATGATCCTCCTTCCTCTGCCTTCCAGGTCCTGGGATTATACATGTGCATCACCACACTCATGTACAATGTTTGGGTTGGGGTGTGGTGTTTCTCTGCTTTTGGATACAGGGTATCATGTAGTCTGGGCTAGCCTTGAACTTCTGATTCACCTGTCTCTACCTCCCAAATGCCCAGGCATGTACCACTGTGCCCAACCCTACAAGTTGTTTTGAAACATGTTAATGTTAAAAAATTTTTCTCATCAGCAACGCAAGGCTATGAACAAATTCATTGAGGAAAGCAAGATCCTTTCTGCTCCTAACATTGGACGCTTTGCAAAATCGCTAGTCGATGATGCTCTGCCCCTGCTGAGGACCAGATCTGCTAACAGCAGCCTGGAAGGAACAGTGACTGAAATGGCCGTCCATTCTGCAACCATATTCCTGTGTGGAAAAAACAAAGTCTTGGAGCCCCTGAGGAACTTGGCCTTCTATCCGGCCAAGATGGCAGTAAGATCACCTGAGGGCTTTGTCCCTGTGGGGAACAAACCTCTGGACTTGGGAACCATGAAACCAATTTGTTTCTTGATTTTAATCCATCTGACCACACTGATGGTGAAAACTTGGCCTGCCCTTGTCTGCCTCCCCCCACTCCTGAGCATTGTATTAGTCAGGCTTAGGTTGATATACACAATGCACTCTGGGTTGGAGAGGCTGAGAACCCCATAGCTGCTCAGTCCGTGAGAATCTGTAGTCCCAGTCTGACACTGAAGACCTAGAGGACTCCTGGAGAGACCCGATGTCGGTGACGGATGGCAGCAGGAGCCATAGGCAGATGAACTCATTACTAATAATCAAACAGTAGATGAACTTGCCAGCACAGTGGGAGGCAAACAGCAAAGCTTTTCCCTAGGATCCACCTTTATATGCAGAGGTGCGACTCACATTTTGGATGGGTCTTCCCACTTCAAATGACCTGATTGTGAAAATCCCTCATAGGTATGGCTAGCAGTTTATCGCTTAGCTGATTCCAGATCCAATCAGATTGATTGACAGCCAAGATTAGCCATCATAGGCATCCCTGGCACACAGTTTTCAGGCTGAGAAGTCAAGGCCCTCCTTGCTCTGGCCTCTGGCTGTAAGGCCATGCAGTCACATATCATGACCTGTCCCACTTTGGTCTTTCAGAATGCTTATCTTCCAACAATGCCTGAAGACCTGCTGGTTCAAGCCAGGAGTTGGATGGGCGTGGAACGTCTTGTCTGGTATAGTAAGTGTTGGAATCATACTCTTCTGAGCACAAATGATCACCCTGTGACTGCACAGGCTTTGGGCTGTGCTTGGGGTCCACCATTGCCTTCGATGGTTTGCAGGACAACAGTGGTTTACAGGACCCATGATCTGCTTGTCATGTGGTCCCAACCCTCTTACATCTGAGTCCAGGCAAAGAGCCCTTTGCAATGTACTTCTGCTTTCCAGAACATTGCATTTGGGAAAAGAGGAGACTTGAACCACACTGAAACTCATACAAAGACAGGGCACAATACAGCAGTTTTTTAACCCAAAGACAGTGCTTTTGATGTACAGAAATGGAAGGCAAGTCATGTGGCCAGAGGCTTTGTGTCAACTCTGCTGTTGCTTTGAGTAAATAATCTTTTAAATTATTTTTAAAGTTGTGGCAGATAACAATAATAAATCCAAAGAAAAGAAAGGAAAAAAAGTACTATCCACCATGCTTCCAAGTTAACTGTGTGTGAATCGGTAATCTAATTTCTCTTAGCTTTCTAAAACTAAGTTCAGACATTTTTCATTAACCACGTGCATTTTTAAGAGGAGGCATACATCAAACACTAGCTCACAATATGCCAGACATTTCAATTTCTAGGGAGGTGCTGAGGCTGAGTCATACTCGGTCAGGATCAGAAGGGATAGAGTGTGGGCCTCTTACTTGCCAATGTGTGTCCTGTTCTTTTAACAGATTGTCCCAATGGCCACCCGTGCACTGTAGGAGAGGTGAGTTTTGGTGTTTGGGTGGGTGGGAGCTCAGAATGTGTGGTTCCCCCTGTGCTGAGAAGAGGGGGAAGAGAAGGAAACACAGGCTTGTTCTGAGGACCACTCAGGGTGTTCTAAATAAGTGCTAACTGTGCTGAGGGCTGCTATCCCAGGGCTCTCCATGTAGCACCATGGGCACTCTCCACTGGGGCTGCCCCTCCCTTTTCAGGACAGTTAGCATCATGCATGGTCTCTACACAGTAGGGTACTAGTACTAACACCTACCGAAGTGTGACAGGCTAGATTGTTTCCTGACGTTGCCTCGGGGCCAAGGACCCAAAGGGCTGCTGGTTGGTAGTCACTCCCTCCTCAGGCCACACAGCAGGAGTCAGTGACACTACAGAATGGGAAAGACACCCAAGAGTAGGCCCATGGAGGAGAATGAATGTAATCATCATCCGGGGACACCCAGGTGCCACCTCAGGCCCTGTGCTTGCTGAGAGACTGGAGGGAAAATCCTGAGGCAAACTGAGGTTCACGTCCTTCCTTGTCCATGAAATGAGGTAGAAAGAGGTTCTTCCCCAGGCTGCTCTGGACTATGGAGTTCTACAGTCTGAAGGACTACAGCTGCTTTGGTGTGCTGGGGGCCATGTGTTACAGTACAGAGGCACACTGTCTAACTTTTTCTTTTGGTTTTTCAAAACAGGGTTTCTCTCTAACTGTGGCTATCCTGGAACTTACTTGGTAGACCAGGCTGGCCTTGAACTCGGAGATTTGTTTGCCTTTGCCTCCTGAGTGCTGGGATTAAAGGCATGTGCCACCACTGCCTAGCACCATCTAACTTTTTTAAATGTGCCCTTAGGAATAATAAATCTATGGTTGTATATAAAAAAAATATCAGACAGGAAGCAAGTGATGCCATGTATCTTGGTGTCAGATATTGAAGCCTTAAGATGAGTGTACAAATACAGGATAGGGATAAAGAGCTGGGTATAAGAAAGCAAAATGTGCTTCAGGTTTTCCTATCAGGTGTCAGTCAATTTGGGACTCAAACTTATGTCTGCTTTCCATAAAAGTCTGTACTTGCCCACTGTTAACACACTTACAGTAAGTTTCCACCCTGTCCCCATACCACACCCCCAAAATATATATACACAGAAGAAGCAATCCCAGTGACTTCCTATGACAGGTCAGGGTCACTACACAACATAAAACATCATTGTATTCTCTCTAGTGCGGCAAGCCAATGGAGCTGAGCTTGTGTCCGGACTGTCATACTACGATTGGAGGTGTCAATCACAATCCACATAAAGGCTTCCATCTCATCAGGTACATCAGCTTCTGCTCCTCCTAGCACTTGGCCCTGGGCTTCAGGACTGTTCCAATTCTTCTTCCTAAACTGCCAGTAGCTTGTGCCAAAGACACTCTCATACATCTGGATCTATGTTATGCTTGGCCCCAGCTCCAGTGCCAAGGTCCCTGTCATCAGGAAACCATAAGGTGCTGTCACTGGTCTACAGCACAGAGTGGCCTGCACATTAATACTTGCTAATACAGACATGTTCTCTGGGGTCTATAAATATGTCCTGATTCAGGACAGTAGGTCTAATACACTGAAATAGTAGCTGCCTATTTCAGCACATGATGCTGGACTTGTAATCTATCTTATTTCTCTCTCATCTCCTTCCTACCCTCCTGTAGATTTGGGGGTTTTGTTTTGGTTTGTTTTGGTTTTTTAACTTAGGATTTCATACTATACCCTTGGCTGTCCTGGTACTTGCTATGTGCCCCAGGCCTGACTCAGCCCCAAGTGCTAGGATTACAGGGGTATGCTACCACACCAGGCTTGTTTTTGTTTTTCAAGATGTGAGGACAATGAAGGACACATAATCAGGCTTGTCAGATACTGCTCCATGCCTTGGTCTGTGTGAGGGGTGAGTTTGAAGACACCCACACTGCATTCTAAGACGCGTCAGAAAAGTTGTTCCTTATCTAAGATGGCACAGGCATTAAAGAGGATGGCACACCTTTCCCCATATGCTTGGAATTATGTAGCCTGTCCACGGTCCCTGTCACAGTGTGAGTGCTGTGTAATACTTGTCCTACTGCATTGTGTAGGGGACTGGGACAAGAAAGCAAAGCTGGGACTAGAGAGATGGCTCAGAGGTTAAGAGCACCGACTGTTCTTCCAGAGGTCCTGAGTTCAATTCCCAGCAACCACATGGTGGCTCACTACCATTTGTAATGCAATCTGGCGCCCTCTTCTGTATACATAATAAATAAATAAATCTTTAAAAAAAAAAAAAAAGAAAGAAAAGAAAGCAAAGCTGGCCTGGTTTTGGTTTGTAGTTGCTTGGCTTTGGAGATACAGAGGGCCTGTCCTAACAGACTTCACACTCTAAATAATAGTCTGCTCCCATGTTTCTGACACAGTGCAGCCAGCCACTCCCTTGTGATTGGTTGGTGGGGCCTATCTGCAGTACCATACATTTTGATGCTCCTGGTGTAGTCAAAGCTTACACTATTCCAGCCGCTTTTCTCCAAGACCTAACAAAATGTCCTCGACATGCAATATCTTTGCAAATGTATGTACACACCATATCTCCCACCTACTACCTATGATGCAAAAAGTTCTGCCAGACCTTGGATCCTAATTTATGACTGGGGAAATGAGAATGTGAAAAATACATACATGGGTACAAACTGTTCCAAACTCGAGCTCTCCAGAGATGGGTGCATGCTTCTGCCCTGATGCCTTCTCAGGAATCAGCTTCAGTAGCCATTTTATGTAGCCACCTTAAACTGAGTCTTGGGAAATTGGTCAGCCAGAAGGGAGTTCTGAAAAGAAAATGGTGCATAGGCAGGCATCCCAGGCCTAGAAGGACTTTTAATTGTTGTTTGCTCAGAGCATGGAACCCTATCTCCAAGTCTGAGGCTCTGAGATGCGCCACTGCAGCTAGGGAGAGTGGCCTCTTTCAGTCTTGACCATGTCTCTTCTCTTCCTTTGCAGTGAAAATGAGGACAGAACACAGACTGGTCATGTGCTGGGCGGCCCGCAGCCCGGGGGTGCAGCTGTGGCAGCTGATCGAGGGCTGTCCCCAGTGGTCTTCATTCTCACTCGGCTGCTCACTCATTTGGCTATGCTTGTGGGGGCCACTCAGAATCCCCAGGTACTTGTCATAAGCTGCTACACGGCCCTTTTGTCTTCAACCTGCTCCCCAGTGCCTGTGGAGTAGGAGTACATTGTTGGTACCCAATCTGCCAGGTGACAGAAACCTAAGGTCTCCTGACCTTTTTCACCACACAGAATGGGATGAAGTGCTTTTCAGATTATATAAAATCCATTTCTTTTTTTTTTTTTTCTTCCCCGAACAGTCTCACTATGCAGCCCTGGTTGTCCTAGAACTCACTCTGTAGCCCAGGCTGGCCACAGACTCAGAGATCCACCTGTCTCTGCCTCCCGAGTGCTGGGATTAAAGGCCGGCACCACCAAGCAAGCATTTTTCATTTTTATTAGTATTTTTTCACAGTGCTCCAGAGGTCAGAGTTCTATCACTGAATGATACCTAGCCCAGTTTTTTAAAACAGACACCAACTAATTTTCTGTGTTTATGAGACTAGATCTCATCTGTACAGAGTGTAAGGATCAGATCCACTTACAGAGTGCAGCATGGGGAGGCTAAGGTCATCCATGCTGTATCTCCTTCATATCAACACTGGCCAAGAGGACAGAGAGTTCAAGGTTAGGTCATCTACTGTCAGACAAGACCACAGCCTGCTTCTACCTGTCTCCTCCACCTCTGCCGTTACATCACGCAGCTTAGAAGACAGCCTCTGACTTGATGCTGGTGTCTTTCTCTTCCTGGCCTCTCCCGAGCTCACATTTCCTCTGTCCATGAGATGTTCTGAACATTTGTTTCCTCGCTCCCAGGCCCTGATCAGGATCATTAAGCCTCAGGTTCTGGACCCACAAGCCTTCCTGCAGCAGCACATCCAGAGAAACCTGGAACAGCTAACCAAGATGCTGGGCAGGAGTGCAGACGAGACCATCCACGTGGTACACCTCACCCTGTGCAGTTTGCTCAAGGAGCAGCATCCTGTGTTTGGCCAGAGTAAGCAACGTGGGCAAGGGCTAAGCTAGGCTGAGGATCACTTCCCATGGCTCCTCAGTGAGTGAAAACTCAACTTGAGCTAAGCATGGTGACCATAATCCTAGTACTTGGGAAGCTGAGGCAGGGGTATTGTGAGTTCAAGACCAGTATGGGCTTCACAGTAAAATCCTTTTTCAAATAAACAGAGATGGGATGGGAGAAAAAGCATGAACTCTTACTGGGGTGAAGAGGTTGCTCTGTTGCCCCACCCACCCACATATCTAACAAGGACCTTTGACCTTTCCTTCTTGGAACACACAAGTGCAAACACACATGTCATCCAAAGCAGGTGACATGTGCCCAAGAATCAGTCACTATCCTTGCTTCTGCTCTTACTGAGACTCCCATGGCTGTGCACTAGCCCCGTAGTTGACAATGGACTGTTTCCATGTACACTACTTACTCAAGAAAAACAGGCACTGCTCACTGGGCTGATGCGTCTGTCCTAACCGTCTAAATCTACTGAGAAAGGTAATGAGTGTCACTGGAGATGGCATCATTGAGAATGACTTTGTTTGGGGTTTTTGTTTGTTTTCCGAGATGAGGTTTCCCTGTGTAATAGCTCTGGCTGTCCTGGAACTCACTTGTAGACCAGGCTGGCCTCAGACTCAGAGACCACCCGCTTCTGCCTCCCAAATCATCAGTGTGAAGAGCACTGTTTGTTTACTTTATTAGGGTGGGGGCGCACACTTGCCTCGCCTGTGTACGGCAGAAGACAACTTTCAGAGTTAGCCCTCACCTTCCACCTTGTTGAGAGGAGGTCTTTCTTGGGCTGCTGCTGTGCATGGTCAAGGCCAGCTGGCCTGTGAGCTTGGATGCGATGCTCCTGAAACCAGCTCCATCCAGCTCCTGAAGCACCTGAATAACAGGTTCTCTGTGGGGCCTGGGATAGAACTCAGGTTGTCAGGCTTGCATAGCAAGTGCCTTTACCCACGAAACCAACCTTCTAGACCACTGTGGGGTTTTGTCTGTTGTCTTTCTGAGACAGTTTCTCTGTGTAGCCTTGCCTGTCCTGGAACTTAGTTTGTAGACCAGGCTGGCCTCAACTCAGAGAGTTCACCTGCTTCTGCCTCAGGCATGCTGGGATTAAAGGCGTGCGCCACCATGCTTGACCTACCGTGTTACTTTAAAATAAGGCAATAACAACAAAAAGTGCCACCTGCAAACAGGAACCTCACTCCTCTTGGCCTGCCTCCCCAGTCAGATTTCAGGGTATTTACTATTTAGTAAAACCTCATTTTCCTGAAAGTCCATTGTTTTGGTGTGAGGGAGTCCTAGAAGCCTGCCACTACCTCGGGATCTACACCACCCACCCTCCTGGGTCCTGCCTGCTCTGGCTGGGGTCTGGGGTAGCAGCTGGAGTGGCTGGTGGTGGCAGCAGTGGGCTTAGAGGAACTGAGGGGGAGGTGTCAAAGGTGGCAGCAGCAGATGATTGCGTCAGGACTCAACATCTTCAGGGTACTTAGGAAAGTACTTCCCCTCATTGAACGTTCTGTTGGCACATATTTTATGCTTACTGTATGCAGGCTGTTATGGCTCTTGTTTTAGGACAACCCACACATTCTATTTTTATTTGTAGGGAAGTTAAATTTTAGTGCAGAATTGTCAACCAAAGGTTGCAGAAACGACTGGGAGAAGCATTTTGAAGCTCTTCTTCTACCTGAATTGGAGGTGAGCTGTGACTGTCACTTCTCTAGAGTAGGAGGAGGGTCTCCCACATAACTGCTGAGCAGGCTTTGCCCATCATCCCTGGGGAAGGGCTGCAGGGGCCTCTACTAAGCCTCAGATTTCAGTATCCTCAACCTATAGCCTGTTTATCATCACTGAGGATGGCAGGAGATGAGGGTATGAAGCAGACCTGCTGTCCTATAGAGAGACACGCTAGGATGCACAGCGGCTGGAGATGAAGTACTCTTCTGTCAGATAAGAACATGGCTGAGAGGAAGGAGGCATACCACAAGTGAAGTGAGGAAGGGGATGAAAGAAGAGCAATGGGTACAGACCTCTTAGTCCCCTGTATACAGGGAGGGAAACCCTGCAACAAAGTACAGTTGGACTGTAATAGAAGCCAGCAATGGGACAGGGAGATAAGGAGGGAGCCACAGTAAAGTTATCTGTGTCCCAGCCCGTGTGCAACAGTGTTGCAGTCGAGAATTCTGTATCATTTTCTCCGTCCAGCATCTTGACAAAACCTTGGCAGCTGTAAATGCTCTTATCAGCCAAGATGAGCGCATCAGCTCCAACCCTGTGACTAAAATCATATATGGGGACCCAGCAACCTTCCTGCCTCACTTGCCCCAAGAAAGTGTGGTTCATTGCTCAAGGATTTGGAGCTGCAGGAAGAAGATCACAGTGGAGTACCTGCAGCATATTGTGGAACAGAAAAACGGCAAAGAAACCGTGCCTGTTCTCTGGCACTTCCTCCAGAAGGTAAGGTGCAAGTGACTCCTGGGTGACCTTGCTTTTCCTGTGCAGAGGATTCCCAGGAACCAGGAAGCCCTGAACCTTTGCTCAGAACAGTGGTTCCTAGGCCAGAGCTCTGAGCAGCTGCCAGTGCTGTGGCTCTAATGGAAAGTTGGTAGCAGACTCAGGAGAAAGGGAGGTCTTCAGCCCTTGCCTACAGTCTCAGGCAGTCTGAAGCTTAGTCACATGTAAAACACATGTGAGTTGGTCAGTGGTCATCTGAAGAGAACTTGAGGGCCAGGAGGCTACCTGGCCACTCAGCAACAACAACAAAGGTACAGGTCTTGAGCCATGTCTCTTCCTCTTGACTTTGAGTGGATGGCTATCTGCAGTGCGTGCTGACTGCAAATATTATAAAAAATGTAAAGACTTCCTCCCAACCTTTAAACCTTCTAGGCATAGACTGAAGTTGGGAATGTGAGCTGGAAGCAGGTTGGAGAGCTATGAGATGCAGCAATCCTGTCTAAGACCCAGAAACACAGTTCCTGTATCCACTGGATTTCTTGTCCACAGTGGTTTTTTTTATTTCCCTGAGGACCAGTGTTTGCGGCTAGCACAGTGATTCAGAAACTCCTGGTGTTCACTAAAGTAACCTCCTCCTGTCAATGCTGTGACTTCTCTTGGGTAGTTTTCTTTGCCTGAAGGAGCTCGGGTCTGAGGCTTTGGAACAATAGCCACTACTAACTGCTTGGCCTTTTGCTTACACCTTCTCACACACTCAGTCACATGGGCACAAGAAACCATTTCTTTATCTTCATAATTTTAATAATTATAATTATTAAATATAAAAATATACACACTAAGGGCTTCTGTGTAACATTTCTACACATGCACAGAGAATGCACTGATAAATCCAACCTTCCTTTACCAACCTTTCTGCCTCTTCCTTCCATCTGCTGCCCAACAGATGGGCTGAGAAAGTGGTCACATCATCAAATCACTGTCTTTCTCTGTCCACATGGATCATGCTGGAGACCAGTGGAGTAGAATGGTGATTACTGCCCTACCTCTAAGTCGACTTCTCTTAGCCTGTACATATGAGTGTGTGGTATTTATCTTTCTGATTCTGACTTATTGCATTTACTAAAGTGACCTCTTACAGCTGGAGAGATGGCTCAGCTGTTAAGAGCACTGGCTGCTCTTCCAAAGGTCCTGAGTTTAATTTCTAGCAATCACATGGTAGCTCACAACCATCTATAATGGGATCTGATACCCCCTTCTGGCATGCAGACAAGCATGCATAGAACTCATGTACATAAATAAATCTTAAAAAAACAAATGTAGCCAGGCAGTGGTGGTGCACACCTTTAATCCCAGCACTCAGGAGGCAGAGGCAGGCGGATCTCTGTGAGTTTGAGGCCAGCCTGCCTCAAACAGAGTGAGTTCCAGGAAAGGCTACACAGAGAAACCCTGTCTCAAAACACACACACACACACACACACACAAAAAAAAACAAAAAAAAAAAAAAACATAAAAAAAATGTACAGTGACCTAAACCAACTGTATCCATTTTTCTGAAGACAGCAAGATTTTATTCATCTTGTGCTCTGTGTCTGAGTGTCTGCCTTTGAGATATATGCCACACATTCTCTGCCCATTCATCTGCTGACAGACATCTAGACTGAAACTGTCTTAGCTCATGTTACTAAAGTCACAGAAAACGTGGATGTGCATGTGTGTCTTTGGTCTGTTGATCTCATTTCCTTTGAGTACATAAGCAGAGGGAAGGCTAGGCTTGTGGAAATTAACGTTTAAGTTTTTGAGGCCCCTCCATACTCTTGGACATAATAGCCGTTCTAATTCACACTCAACCTCAATGTTGCTCCCTGTTCTCCACATCCTGGCCAGAATCTGCCACTTGCTCTTTCCTTCACTCGCCTGCTGATGGCGGAAGCCGGGGATGGTATCCTGTGCAGCTCTGCTTGGTCTCTGATAACTAGTGATATGTGGCGTTTCTTCATATACTTGCTGGCCATCTTTTCTTTTGAGAAGTATCTTTTCAGATCATTTGCCCATTGTTAATGGGATTGTTCGGATTGTTTTCGAGTTCCTCACATACTCTGCACATGATCCTTTTTAAGGCAAACGGTAAATCTTTACTTCTCTTCTGTAGACTGTCTTCACCCCTGACTGCTCCCTTTCCTGAACAGAACAGAAGGTTTCCAGTCTGGCAGAGCCCCACTTGTCAATTAGTGCTTTTGGATTCCTGCCCAGAAACCACTCTTCACTTCAGCATGTTTCCCCTGTTTTCTGGCAGTTTTGGGTCTTACATTTAGGTATTTGGTCCATCTTGGGGTGAGTTTTTTTTTTTCCATACCAGATGAGACAGGATTCAGTCCCATTGGATTTCAGCACATAGGCTTGGCTCTGGGTGGGCTGTGTGTAGAACAGTGTAACACTGCAAGCCATTTGTGGGTACTTACAGAAAGAATGGGGTGAGCCTTTTCCTGTTTCTAAATTCTAGGGTACATCACTATGTAAAATGGGACTCTGACCAAATGAAATCAGCACACTAATCCCCCAGCACTCACAAAGTGTACATGCCTGACAGCATTCCTTAGGTAAATTAGAGGCATCGCTACTAAACCATCTTCCTTTCTGCAGGAAGCAGAACTAAGGCTGGTGAAATTCTTGCCTGAGATCTTGGCCCTGCAAAGAGATCTAGTGAAACGATTCCAGAATGTTTCAGAAATGGAGTACAGTTCCATCAGAGGTTTTATTGGAAGTCACCCATCAGGTATGACTCTGCCCAAGCTCTAGAAGGAAATCAGGGCCCTCTAAGTTTAACAGAGGGAGGGACGAGGGCTCAGTAACCGGTGTGATGTGCCTTAAGCTTTCGGCATGAGGTGAGGTGACACTAATTCCAGCTAGCTCAGCTGCAGCAGGAAAGCAGAGTTGGGTCTGTCCAGAGCTTGTACCGGGTGGGTCAGAAGTTGGCTGTGTTGTAGTCACGGTTCTTACCAAATGCTTTACTCAACAGAGGGGCTGAGAAAGCAGTTCCAGGATCGGATCACTGTCTTTCTGTCCACATGGAACGCGCTGAGGCGGTCACTGGAGACCAATGGTAAGTGTCCTCCCCCAGCAGAGTGTCCCAACAGGATGTGCTACACACACACTGCTCCGAAACTCAGCTCCACCTGTCACAGCCAGCAGCGTGCAAGCTCTCTAGGTGTCTTCAGATGGAGGCTGTCCTAGAGTGACTAGTGCTGTGATGAAACAGAATGACCAAAAGCAAGTTGGGGAGGAAGGGTTTATGTGGCTTATTTCTGCCTCAGCACTGTTCATCACCAAAGGAAGTCAGGACAGGAACTTAAACAGGGCACAAACCTGGAGGCAGGAGCTGATGCAGAGGCCTTGGAGGGCTGCTGCTTACTCTCTAGCTCCCCACGGCTTGCTCAGCCTGCCTTGTGATAGAACCCAGGACCACCAGCCCAAAGATGGCACCACCCACAATGGGCTGGGCCCTCCTCCATCAATCACTAATTAAGAAAATGCCCTACAACTGGGTCTTATGAGGGGAGGCATTTTCTCAATTGAGGCTCCCTACTCTAAATTCTAGCTTGTGTCAAGTTGACATAAGACTAGCCAGCACAGAGGATCTCAGAAGTATGATGGCATTAGAGCCTCCATCTTCTTGAATCCATCTCTTGAAAACTTGTCAGCATGTCTGTTAGAGGCAAGACCTTCAAACGAGCACCCTGCTCTGTGTTAGCTGCTGGGACCAAGTCTGTGTGCCTCTTTCCCTCACCTTGATGAAACAGCATGGGGCAAAGCTTACCTCTCAGCTAAGGAATAACCCTGTCATTTCCAGGTGAGATCAAGCTACCAGAAGACTTCTGCCGCTCCGAGTTGGATCTGGATGCTGAATTTGAGGTCATCCTTCCACGTCGACGGGGCCTGGGCCTCTGTGCCACTGCCTTAGTCAGCTACTTAATTAGCCTGCACAACCACATGGTCTACATGGTGCAGAAGTTCTCTGAGGAAAACAACAGGTGTGTGCACAAGGCAACTGATGGGGGCACTTGTCCAGCCCTAGGCTCCTGAGTCCCTGCCAACTTCTGCTCTTCCATGGCAGACCTCCCTTAGCTGCTCTCTCCAGAATCCTCCATAGATAAACAGCTTTCACCTGCTCAGACCACGGAGCTGAAGCGGGCGTGTCCCCATGGGTCTGCTCTCGATAGGAATTGTGTGTCTGTGTCCCTCAGCTATTCTGTAGACACCTCTGAGGTTACTGACCAGCATGTCATCAGCTATGAGGTGGAACGGACCTGACTCCACTGATTCTCTCCAACTGCCAGTACCAAGTGCATCAGGGTGGAGAAACCTCACAAGAGTTTGACCTAGAGAAGATCCAGCGGCAGATCAGCAGCCGCTTCCTCCAGGGCAAGCCCAGGCTGACCCTCAAGGTAGGCCGAGCCTGCTTCTACTTACGTGCTTGGTATGTCTGTAAGGAATAAGAGACCCTTTGTATGTTTTGAGGGACACAAGTGTGCACTATACCACCCACAATCCCCTCTGGATCATCTCCTTGCCACCCAGAGCATGCATGGCCACAGCGCCATCAGTCTCCTGGCTGTGGTGATCTCAAGATCTTTGTGCCACAATCCGCACCTCAGTCTCCCAAAGGCAGCCTCTGGTCTCAGTGGACTTAGCATTTAGTTTTTCTACCATAGTTAATATATATTCTACCATAAAATATATATATTTCTGCCACTCTGCCATTGTTGCCCTGGTCCTCAGCATTCTATGCCCAGGTGCCAGTGCGCCTTCTGTGTGTCCTCATCCTCTAACTGCCATAGCCTGTCACTTTGGCCATTGTCCTGCTGCTCTCTGGATCATCTCTGTTATGGATGTCCTGCATGGCATCCTACTGCCGCCCTTCCCCTGCCGCCAAAGGCCCTGTGGCCTGGCTCCAGCTCAGATTTCCATTACCTTAACTCACTTGTCTGCCCTTACACATAGGATTCCTGCCACCCACGGCACACAATGGCAGAGCCACATCTCTGTTCTCTCATCTGGAGAGCTGGTGATCCTTCCAGTCCAGTCAGATACATTGCATGTAGGTTTACTTATTCCCAGAGACATCCACAAGTTGATCGCATAGCCTCCAGTTAGGCTGTTGGAGCCTAGAGCTACTTCTGATTCACTCTGAGAGCCCTGTTGTCTGAGGTCTACACTGAACAGTTATTGAAGAATGAGCTGTCCCCCTCCACCTGTCCCTCCCGGGACCCCGTGCGTACGCAGTGGAGTGCAGTGTTCTCTCAGGCGGTGTCTTGGGAGCCACGGTAGCAGGGCTGGCACCTGTGTGTCACTGTTTCCAAAGACAGTGTCTTCAGCAGACATCCCACAGCAATGCTGCCTTTCCCAGGAAGGCCGTGAGTAGCTGAGGGCCCACTGTGCATTTCACCTCTAAGAACGTCTCTTTCTCGATTTAGGGCATACCCACCCTGGTGTACAGACATGACTGGGACTACGAGCATCTCTTCTTGAACATCAAGAACAAAATGGCACAGGTGCGCTTGACAGCCCTTTATCCACTGCAGATAGCTCCAGCCTCATCCTGTGTCTACTGTGAGCTCTGGCATCTCAGTGTTTGAAGAACCTGGGACTCCTATAAGCCCAGGCTGTCTACACAGGGAAGCAGGGCAGCAGTTCACCAAACTTTCTTGTTCAGTTTAAACACACTGACGAGCAGGTTTCTTAATAACATATCACAGTTGTGTACGCTGAGGCTAAACAGCCAGAGAACTTCAATGTGTCCCTGCTCTTTCCTAGCAAGTCTGAGAAAGAGCCGAATAGCTATGTCTCCTCCTAGGGTTGTTTTTGTTTTGTTTTATTGGTTTTTTTTTTTTTTTCAAGACAGGGTTTCTTTGTGCAGTCCTGGCTGTGTTGGAACTAGCTCTGTAGACCAGGCTGGGCTCGAACTCACAGAGATCCACCTGCCTCTCCTTTCTGAATGCTGGGACTAAAGGCGTGTGCCAGCACTGCCTGGCTATAGGGCTGTTTTGAGGTTCCCTGAGTTTGTCTCTATTTCTGTGGAGTCTGGAGGGCTGCCTGCATGTAGTGTACACTGAGAGTCGGCCGTGTGCTTTCTGGAGAGCCTGTCCCAGCTCTAGCTTGAGCAACGACAAGGCTAAGCTCTTCTCTCCTGATGAGAAACAAGAAGGCCAACCATAACCCTAACCTTGCATTTTGCTCCCAGAACCCACTCACCAACTCAGCCATCAGTGCCATCCGTGGACAGCTACAGTCCTACAGTGATGCCTGTGAAGCTCTGTCTATGATAGAAGTCACCCTGCGTTTCCTGAGCACAGCTGGCGGGGATCCTGGCATGGACCTGAATGTGTACATTCAAGATAACCTACAGATGGGTGATCAGACAGCTCTGATTTCAAAGGTAAGTGCTAGTGCTGAGCCTGGTGGTATATACCAGTCATCCCAGTACTCTGGAGGATGAGGCAGGAAGATTGCAAGTTCAAGGTAAGCCTGGGCTACAGAGTGTGTTCCAAGCCATAGTAGGGTACTAAGCAAGACCATGTCTCAGAACGGGGAGGGGTGTCTGTTGAAAGGTATTACATGGGAAATCGGCATGGCTTCCTACCTAATTCTACCTACCATGTATCAATGTAGGAACCCCAGAAAAGAGAAAAATCAAGAGCATTCCTCACACAATCGGTCCACCATGCACACATCACACTTGAGACAGCAGAGTAACTAACGCATGGTCCATGCTGACCATCTGGGCTGAGCTCACCATCTGTGAGCACTGCAGGTCTGCAGTGTGTGATGTCATGACTGTTGCTGCAGAATGAGGAGACTGTTAAGGATGGGCCAGGAGAACTTATGGAGAAGACTGTCCCACAACAAGGGGAACAGAATGTGCTCAAGACAGAAATGGGGGGGAGGGTGTGCATATGGTGTGACACATGGGTGACACATGTGGGACTTGTGTCTTCCACTGAGGTTGTGTGTCTCTTTCAGGTCTTAGACAGATGTCAGCTCAGACATGTCATTGCCCTCTGGCAGTTCCTATCTGCACATAAGTCAGAACAGCAGCTGCGGCTGAAGAAAGTGAGTTTCACTTGCTTTCCACTGTGGAGGGAGCAGGAAGCACCCAGGTCCCCCAGGTCTTAATGTCCACTTGTTGGTCCTTCGCTTCAGGAGGTGTTTCGGGAAATCGATGTGAAGTACAAAGAGGACCTCAGTCCACAGCATGCCAGGCTCCTCCGCACATTTCTGAATGAGGCAGGCCTGGACGCCTTCCTCCTGGAGCTCCATGAGATGATTGTGCTGAAACTCAGAGGCCCCCAGGCTGAAAGCAGCTTCAACCCCAGATGGAGGTATGGCCTTGTATGCTGCTGGCAGAATGCTCTGCTGTCCAGTGGCCTCCCCTGGACTTGAAGCTAGTCCTAACTTACCCAAAACCCCTTTTCTGCTCATTGTCCATGCATTTGGTATTTTTGTTCCTGTGGTTTTGGTTTTCAGTTTTTCAAAACAGGATTTCTTTGTGTAGCTCTGGCTGTCCTGGAACTCTAGAATTCTATAAACCAGGCTAGTCTCAACTCAGGGATCCATCTTCCTCTGCCTCCTCAATGCTGGATTAAAGCGTGTGCCACCACTCCAGGCTTCGTTGGTTTTAATTTCTTGAGTTTTCTATTTGATGGTAGGAGGTTAGGGAAATGGCCCAGCAGGTTTGCTGGTTGTATAAGCATGGGGACTTGTGTTTAGATCCCTGGCACCCACTCAAAGTCTGGGTATGACGACATATGCCTATATCCCCAGCACCAGGGGTGTGGTAGAGGAAGACAGGCAGATCCTGGGAACTTGCTGGCCAGCTGGCAAAAAAGTAAGTTCCATGTTCAGTAAGAGATCCTGTCTCAAAGAGAAAGTGGGAAGTGATAGAGTAAGATACACAATGCTGTCCTCTGGCCTCTGGATACACATGCACAAACATGTACATACATGTACATACCACACACAGGAAGGGCAGGCAAACAGGAAGGAAGGCTGGGGATGTAGCTCATTTGGTAGAGTGTTTGCCTAGCATGCACAGAGCCCTGGATTCCTTCCTCAGTGCTGCAGAGATGGCCATGGTAACACACACCAGTAATCCTGGTACTCAGGAGTTAGAAGCAGATACATGAAAACTACAAACAAACTCATACATTCTCCTTATAACAAGTAGACTTACTATGTCAAACCAGTGTTCACTGTAAAGTTGATTAAAAGCCACAGCGGTGTGAAAAGTCTACAGAACACGATTAGCCGTCTCTTCCAAGTATGTCGATCTAACGCTCCAACACCAGCTTCTCCTTTTCATGTGCACATCCCTACTGTGGAGCACTTAATGGCTGGGCACATTTTACACTCATCAGTCATTCGTGAATGATGTTCTTTATTGTTTTTGCTTAATTTGGGGACTGTTTATCTCTTTTGAAACTTGTATTACATGTGTTTGTGTGTTTTCCCTGCATATAAGCCTGTGCACCACTTTAATGCCTGATTCCCTGGGTGGTCAGAAGGAATCTGATCACCTGGAACTGGAGTTAGAGAGATGGTGTGAGCCACCATTGTGGGTGCTGAGAATCAAATCCGGGCTTTCTGGAAGAGCAGCTGTTTATCTCATAATGGTTTGAAAAGTTCTTTGTATAGAACAGAAATGAACCTTTTGTCAGCATTATATAAATGATCTCAAGCTTTAATTTTATCAAGTGAAATCTGTTGATTTTTCTTATAAAGTATCTATAGGGAAACACACAAGCAAGAGTCTGCCTCATCATGCCCAGGATATAAAACAGCCTCATGTTTTCTGCTGCTACACCACACGTTTGTTTTATTGGCCAGTTATGTGTGGTGTGAGGCAAGGACTGAACTGTGCCCTTTCTCCTGTCTTTCTGCTTTTTGAGACAAGGTCTTGCAGCCCAAGCAGGCAAAGAACTCAGTCTCCCTTCTAAAAGCTGGGGTGATAGGCATATGCTGCCTGTTCCTCTAAACATTCAAACGCCAGCTTTCCTCAGTCATCATTTTATATTTTCTCTTTCCTTCCAGAATATTATATGGCGTATGCCTATGTACATCTGTATTCTCTAAACTTAGATGAAAAGTCTCTACTGGCCTAGACTTAAAATACTAGCCCTGTTCTCCTTTCTAGAATTTGCAGTCTCTTACTATAAGAGTAAGAAAATACAATGGTGAGGCTTTGATTTTTCCACATGACCCCACTATTCACATTAGCCATGCCAAGAGCCATCTAGCTCTGCTGTGAGGCCAGCTCCCTCCACAGGAGGGTCAGCCCTGGGCTTCCACACCAGTACAGGAGTTTAGCTCTTGGCCTAACTAAGATTCTCAGCATGTCTGGTCTTGGCTGGTATCTTGGTCCACTGGATGGGCTGTGATGTCACAGAACTCTCTCTTGTCCCTTGGTTTCACAGCCTCAAGGACACTCTAGTAAGTTACATGGAGACTAAAGAGAGCGATGTCCTTCCAGAAGTGGAATCCCAGTTCCCAGAAGAGATCCTCATGTCAAGCTGCATCTCAGTGTGGAAAGCTGCTGCCACACGAAAGCAGGACCGGCAAACGAGGTAGAGCATTTCAGTCTTCAAACATGGCTGGAAAGGAAGGTCTTCCCCTCCTCCATTAACAGATCCCAACACAGGCTATGGCCTTTGTGTGAAGGAAAGTGTGGACGCCGCACTGGATTCAAAGCTTAGACACACCATACAAGCTGATGGCTTTTTGAGGGCCACACTATTTCTGGAACATGCGCCTGTTCCAAAACTTCCTCGTGCATGGCTATAGAAAATTGGTAATCAACTGCCTCTTGTACATTCCAGAAGAAACAAAGAGAATCACAGTCAGCTCCTGACCAACACTGATCCTCTTAAGGCCACCAGCCTCTTACCTCATGTTTCATGGCCACCACTTGACTGCATAGAGAGAACACAGGGGTGGTGCATTTTTTCTGTTCTACTATCTATGTGCAAAGAATACATGCATTTGTTCTTCCAGTCCCTTAAGTTTTGAGTACTGCACACATATTTCTTGGTTTCCAAGCTGTATGAAAATTGCCACAGTCACCCATGGAAACCCAAGGTGTTTGTACAAGCTGTAAGGCCACATGAACAAGAGCTAATGTCAACCCATCCATAAGTCACTGCCAAATTACAAGGGAAGAAAGCCAAACATTCAGTGAGAACACTAGACTGGGAGCACAGAACAATGAATAAAAAGAAAGATATTTGGGGAATGCTGTAGAGAGTTACTGACTATGTAGCTGTCCAATGAGCATTCAATGTGGTCTTCGCTTCCCTGAGTACACATATCTGGCCCTTTCTTGAGTCTCAGCCAAGGCTGAGTACCAAGCAGTTCGAGAGAAGGCTGGAAACGAGCCCACCTGGTACTGCGCTGCCTTTCTCGCTGACGGTGTTGCCTCTTGGTGTTACAATCCACTCTGGGTCCCCTGATCCCTCTGGACTAATCCTCTTCCTGGCACTCACCACCATTTGCAGTGATGTAAGAACAGCCAGTGTTTACAAGCTGGAAGTCATTTCCTTCACAGAGACAGTAAACTGGACTTTGAGCTGCAGAAATACAGACTGGTAATCAGGAGCACATCTATGGTCACAGCACCAACAGGAGATGGACTATGCTCTGTTCTGACATTTCCTCAGAGCCTGATGCAGGGACCAGACCCTGCAGTAACTCACATCAGACTGTCTTCACAGCGGCAGTGATCATCTTCCTCCAAACCACGAAGAGCACTGTCCCAGATGTCTGCATCCCAGGTCTCCTGCAGAATGGATGTTTCGGGTTCATGGCTCACTGATTTTCCCAACTTGGCCTTGAAACTCCTGTGATACCTCAGATTGGGGTTTAACTCACCCTAGCCATCAGAGGGCAGCTGAGCCCTCTGTTTCTTGCTGTGAAGGCCTTTTTTGGCTTTGACCTAGGCATTATTTTTTTCTATCATGAAGAATTTTAATTAAGATGTTTCATTTTGTATGCTATACTTTCAAAGCCTTAACTGTCTATGTAGTGTTACCATGTCTGTACAAAATATACAGCCCTAACACTGGCAAAAGTAGATTGCATTATTTTTGTCATACCCCTTTTAATAAACGAGCTTTACTTCTAAGAGTCCTTTCTGGGCCAGGGGGTGGCTCAGCGAGTAAGGGTACTTGCTGCCAAGCCTGACAGTCCTGGAGACCTGTGTCAGAGAAAGGAGGAACTCGCTCCTCCAAGTTGCCCTCTGACGCACACACTCACACACACACACACACACACACACGCACGCAATAATGAATTTTTAAATATTTCAAATCCTTCTGAGTGCAGAGTTTACATTTACAACACACAGACCTTGGCCAGGCTTTTCGAAATGGTTTTGTGTTTCTGTGGAAGTACCCCTGCTGTAGTATGCAGTAGGGCTCAGAATAGAAAATCTATACTCTAGTTTAGGACAGGGGCGATATTTTTTTTTTCCTCAGAGCAAAGGGACCGCCTGAGTCTTGTTTATGATAGACAGCACTGCTCTACTGGTTCTGCCAGAAGAAACCTCACTGAGAACAGCTACCACCAAATGGGGATGAGATCCGACTTCAATGAAG
Organism: Peromyscus leucopus; assembly: GCF_004664715.2. Lineage (NCBI taxonomy): Eukaryota > Metazoa > Chordata > Mammalia > Rodentia > Cricetidae > Peromyscus > Peromyscus leucopus. The sequence continues at coordinate 104,086,925 of NC_051086.1, forward strand.
TGGACTCTGGGTAAGGAAGACCCCTGAGGAATAGGAAATAAAGGCAAGGAAAGAGAGTAGTGATTCACATTCTGTGCCTTCGCTAAACCATTGAAAGATTTGCCATTTGTTAATGAAATGGCCTTGAGACCCTTGAGCTAACAAAGTTCCATTAATAAAGCAGGAACCATGAAGGGAGCAGGGGCTCAGAGGGCTCACTCAAGTGACCCCGTCTGGGTGCCCAGAGTTCACAGTATATCAGCGGGCACGTCTCCCAAGTGGTGTGTTACATGACTTCCTGGAGAGCCATAAGCAAACATCTGTTCGCCCCAGACAATACATTGAGAAAAGACCACAGAAATGAGTCCAAACAAGTCTAGCTTAGATACAGGCTGAAATGCTCAACCCTGCTTGGGTAACAAGTTATCAAAGCTGCACCCCGGGGCTCCCTGACCAATTTACAGGTGCCTCCACAAGTCTCTCCTCCCCCAACATTGCTCACTACTTATGTAACTCCGGGACAAGTCCACTAAGCCTTGGGACTGTGTAGGCTTCAGAGCCCAGTGGGTTTCTCCTGAGCCTCCCACTGCCCTTCAGGAACCAGTGTTTCAGTTAGGAGGAAAGAGCTCCACAACAGATGCGTAAAGTGTTAAACATCGGGCTGCAGAACTAACTGAGCCTGGAGAGGTGCTCAGTGGGCAGAAGGAGAAACCCCAAGGCCCTGTGCCAATACCAAGCCTGCAGAGACGAGCATCTGCATTGCATTCTGCACTTCTCTGCTCCCTTCGCTTGCTAAGTAAACCTGGGCGCAAGCATTCAGGATCCACACAACTAGAAACGGAGCACGGGCAAGGCGCCTTTTCCGACAGCAACTCCAGCCATGCACACCCTCTCTAGCGGCCCCTGGTAAAGCACACCAGTGTTTCATCTGGGCAGGAGTGGGGAGGGGCAGGGGCAGCCCTTTCTCGGGCCCCCTGGCTTGGGAGCTCTTCTGAGGTGCTTCCCTTCCCACACAGACATACCCATCAGTGCCCCTTTCAATCAACACCTCAGCCATAACTTCCTCAGGACCCACGGAGTCTGCCCCATCACCACTGGCACGAGCGGCTCCCAAACACCAAACTCTACCTGACCACTCTAACAAAGCCAGGCTGGCAGCAGACCTGAGTATGGGTGCTGACTCTCCAGCTCGATGACGACAGGCCAGCCACTGGACCTCTTCAAACTGCAGTGTCCTCTTCTGCAAAATGCCTCCCACGTCTGTGGTAAGATAACACAGGGTAGATAAATACCAGCGCCATGCCTGGTGCTCAGTGAACGGGACTTTCTCTCCCTGCTGAAAACCTGCTGCCTTTCAAGGTCCTGTCGGTTGTTACAGGAAGCCTTTCCCAAACCACAAACTCTAGTTTGGTCTAGTGTAGTCTTTCATATTTTCCTCGGGAAATGTATCTTCAGACTCCGTGACTTGGGCGTACACTTCTGAATTCTCCTAGTGTTCCCCAACATTAGTTGCTGCCTTCAACCCCCCCCTGCACTCCTGCCTTGGGACGTTTAGACCTGTTGTCCCCTCTGCCTGCCACATTCATACTCGCAGTCTCTTTGACCTTTTCCCCGTCTGATGAACTCCAGTCATTCCGTCCCCCACGACCCTCTCTCATCCCCTTCTCCCTACCGAAACCAGTCTTCCCAAGTTCCCCCTTCTTCCCGGTGTCTTTTGTATGTAGCCCACTGAGCCTCATTAGAGCTGCTTGCCTGAGCCTGGGTGGGAGGTTATTTACTGAAACACAGCCACACCCCTGAAGAAAGTGACAGTCCATCCCCCAGGAACCACTGAATGCCACAGTGCAGGGAGGAGTAGGGCAACTGCAGGTCTAAGTATCACTCCACACAGGCCGTCCACCTCCAGTCAAAGTCCTCTTCCCATATTTACTGCTTTTCCCCACACCAGCACAGCACAATCGCACACGCTCTCCCATCTTGTGGCTCCCAACTCAGTGCCAGCATTTACCACAATGCGGAAGGAAGGAGCACTGGGGAAACGCTTGTCTAAGAAAACATAGGAACTATCTACTTCCAAAGGAAGTGCCTTAGCTTCCCTCAAGTTGACCAGAGCATACAGAAGCAAGAGGCTCCAAGCCCAGCCCTTCAGCCGGCACCTGCTTGCCTAGGCTCTCTTAACTTGTCTTACGGTAAAAACAAAACTGTGGTCTAGAGCTGGAGAGATGGTTCAGTGATTAAAATGTGTACTGCTGTTTCACAGGACCCACACTCAATTCCTAGCACACATGCCAGGAGGCTCACAGTCTCCCTAACTCCAGCTCCAGATCTAACTCCTCTGGCCTCCACAGGTACCTGTACTCATGACACAGACTCACTTGAATAAAAATAAAATGTTAAAAAAATTAGTCTGCTGAGCTCATGTCATAGAGAGGGAAGGACATACTTTAGATAAGGCTCTGTGTCCTGAACTGACAAAATGGTCATTTGGGGGAAGAGGCTACACTAGACACAGGAAGATTATACCTCCTTAAGTGCCCATCCAGTGGGGAATTAAAGGGGCAGACAAGTGCACTTAGGAATATAAAAACTACAGTTCTTCACCAAATCGTCAGACATTGGCCAATTTTGGGTTTGTTTTGGGTTGACTCCCTGTGGTGGCTAATCTTGGTTGTCAACTTGACTATATCTGGAATCAACTAAAACCCAAGCACCTGTGAGGGATTTCCTTGCTATCAAATAATCCTCTTGTACACTGTAAAGATTTATCACTAGAATTGGTTTAATAAAATGCTGATTGACCAGTATCCAGGCAGGAAGTATAGGTGGGGCAACCAAACTAAGAATGCTGGAAAGAGGAAGAGTGGAGTCAGGAGTCACCAGTCAGATATAGAGGGAGCAGGAGATGAGTGTGCACCATGCTAATAAAGGTACTGCCATGTGGCAGACTATACATAAGGAATATGGGTTAACTTAAAATGGAAGAGCTAGTTAGTAATAAGCCCGAGCTATTTGCCAAGCATTTATAACTCATAAAAGCCTTCTGTGTGTTTATTTGAGACTGGGTGGTCGGAACAGGGAACATCCATTTACATTTCCTTGATTGGATTATCCAAGGTCCAGAGACCCAACCATAAATCTGGACCACACCTATATAAAAGGACATGGAGGAAGGAAGCTTTGCTTTTTTGCTTTTTTGCCTGCTTGCCCTCACTCTTTTTTTTTTTTTTTTTTTTTTATTGGTGGCTGGAGAGACAGCCGTGGGTGCTGGGAACCGAACTCTTATATTTTTGGTTGTGAGCCTAGCCTTTAACGGCTGAGCCATCTCTCCAGCCCTAGCCCTCACTCTTGATGGTAAGTTCTGAATCTCCTTTATATATTTTCACTCTATCACCTGGTCTGTGTTGGATATTTATGCCAACTCTGGCTGCAGGACAGCCTCCCTTGCTGCTCTGAATCTCCTTTATATATTTCCACTCTACCACCCTGGTCTGTGTTGGATATTTACGCCAACTCTGGTGGTAGGACAGCCTCCTGTGCTGCTCTCAGAGACTCCTTGTACACCCTGCCTCTGCAGACCTCTGGAGTCCAGGCTCCATCGCTAGACTATTCTGGCCTGACCCCTAGAGAGGAGGTGCCTGAGGAGCTCCAAAGGCCAGGCTCTGCTCCCCAGACTTCTCTAACTGACAGCCATTCCCAGCTCCTCTAGGGGAGACAGTGTCCAGGCCCCTCCCTACAGAAAAACAAAAAGGCCAAAATTGGGCCACAAAATCCCACCAATCCCTGACCTTGTCCCAAGATCAGGTCACCCTAGAAAGCCCCACCTCCACCCCTAGAAATCCCATATAAACCCTGTGGAGCAGAGGCAGCTGCCCTCCTGGTTTTCCCCTCCCAGTAAATCTCTTGTATGAGGTTTGTTGTGTGGTGTGACTTTGTGGTGTTCCTTGGCTCCTCAAAGGCTAGGATACCTTTCCCTTCTGAGCTGTAACACAGAGGGGGGAGGGGGAGGGGAGAGGCCCGAGCAGAGCTGTAACACTTGCACTGAGACCCACCCCCACCCCCGCAGGGGCAGTCACTCCTCTCTGAGCTGTAACACTTACCTGCAAGTGTTTTATTTGTTTTTCCTGGTGTAGTCCTGGAGGTCTTTGAACTCACTATTACACTAGACCGGTCTCGAACTCAAGAGATCTGCCTGCCTCTGCCTTCCTAGCGCTGGCATTAAAAGTGTGTGTTGCCGGGCGGTGGTGGCGCACGCCTTTAATCCCAGCACTCGGGAGGCAGAGCCAGGCGGATCTCTGTGAGTTCGAGGCCAGCCTGGGCTACCAAGTGAGTCCCAGGAAAGGCACAAAGCTACACAGAGAAACCCTGTCTCATAAAAACAAATAAATAAATGAATGAATAAATAAATAGGATAAAATAATATAAAAAGTGTGTGTCACCACTGCCCGCGAGCCTCTGTCACTAGTCTTTTGTTTTTTCGGACTGTGGTTTTCTCACAATCGATACACCTGAGGAAGACTGCAGCAAAGGTGTCCCCTTTTCCTTTAGACTAAAGTTTAGAGAGAGGCTTTCTGCTCAGCAAGCAATGTCCAGACGCAATGTGGGGGTGCGCAGACCTGAACCTGGCCCCAGAGCTACCGAACCTGCAGAGGAGGAACCGCGGCGCCAGGACCTTAGGGTGCGTGGGGAATGCAGCTGCTCCTTAATCTTTTCAGAGCGGGGCCAAGGCTGCCTTGGGAGGGCGGGAGGCGCCTGCAGCTCAGAGCGGAGCTCGCATTGTCCAAACCGGAGCTGCAACCCAGCAACCCTGCAGCGGACTGACGTCCACAGCCCTGCTGTGATAGCGGCCCCTGGTGGCGTCGACTACGGCTGACGCGAGGAACCGGGCGACGAAGGCTAACAGCGCGGCGCGCAGCTCACCGGAAGTGACGTTCCGAAAGGCGTCGGGCCCTAACCATGGCCCGCAAGGCCGCGCAATGGCCGTCGGAGGAAACCCTGTTGCTCTGGAAACGGTAATGGGGTCGGGGCCCTGCAGTAGTCAAGGGGGCTGGCCCTCTCCAATGACCTTCCCACCTCACAGCCTCTATGGCAGGAAAGGGAACACCGGCGCTGCACCGCAGGCCTGGCCCGGGGCCGCCGGAAGTTGCAGCCTGCCCTGGTGGGCGCGGCCCTCGTTTCCGGTACACATCCGATCACCGAGCGCTTTCCTTCCTCATTCTCCCCTGATGGGCAGCAAGGAGAGAGGGCTGGACGGGAGGGAGGGCGCCCCGACGGTCGGCCATCCCGAGGACCCTGTTTTGATGTTCGTGTCCTGTTAGGGAACAAGCCCGGCTGAAGGCGCGCATGGTGGACCGGGACACGGAGGCCTGGCAGCGGGACCCCACCTTCTCGGGCCTGCAGAGGGTCGGGGGCGTGGACGTGTCCTTCGTAAATGGGGATAGTGATCGGGCCTGCGCTTCCCTGGTAGTGCTGAGCTACCCAGAGCTCAAGGTAACCTGGGTGAGACCCTGAGCCGGATGCTGTTCACTCATAGGCTAGGCACCCAGGGGGACAGGCTCCCAAACAGGGGTCAGAGCCTGGGTACAATTTTGTAAAGTTTTTCTGCTCTTCTCCACCACCGCACCCTATGTTTCTAGATTTTTATTTATTTATTTATTTATTTTTGATGCTAAAGCTGACCCAGGATCTCTAACATGTTAAGGGATTGATACACTTCCACTTCATTTGTAGAATTTAATGTATAGATTTGAGTGTATTGAGTGTATTTTTAAAAGGCAAAAGGCTAAGGAAATACTGTAACTTTGAAGAATCAATGGACAGAGGGTTGGTTGGGAATACTGTTCTTGCAGAGGGTCCAGGTTCAGTTCCAGCTCCCACATGAGGCTGTCCCCAACTGCATTTAACTCCAGCTCCAGAAGATCTGGACTGACTTCTGGTTCCTGTGGGCACCAGCATGCATCTGGTGTATATAAACTCCCACAAGTCCACACATATCTACACAAATACTAAATTAAAACTGTTTCTTGAAGGATCAACAGACAGTTCTAAGTCAGGTTGTCTTGGGTTGCTCACCTCAGTGGCCCACAGCACATACCACAGGTTGCCCAAACAGGAAGTCTCAGCCTTCCTAGGATGAAGAAGGTTCACTAGAGTAAGTACTGTCTAAACTGGGCTCTTCAGGAAGTCTCATCCAGCCAGGTGAGCACCACTCTAGGAGAGAAGGCGTGCCTACAAAGAAAGGCCATCAGACCCCTGTTGGAGGGATTTGAAGCTCTGAAGAATAGTGTCAGGAATGACTGAGAACAATGGGTTAAGGTGAACCAATAGTGTCACACCAAGCAGGGAACAGAGCCTCGAAGTCCCACTAGCAAATATGAACTCTGTTAGCCTTCATCCCACAAGACCAAAGTTGCTTCTCAGCGTCCTTTTTCACTCTGTCTGATAGACAAGATGCATCAGGCTAGGCAGCACACAAACGAGATTTCTCACAGTTGTGAAAGCTGGAAGTTCAAGTCAGGCAGTAGAGCAAGACTGAGGTTCTGGTAAGACTTCCGGATTCAGATAGGCCCTTCTCCCTGTGTCCTCCCAACGCTCTCCACTTAATCCATTCACCTCGTAGGTTAAAATTTAAAGACCATAGCAACCCTGAACCTCTCCTCTGTCATACTGAAATGAGCTTAGCCTGGCTCCCTCCGAGAGTGTAAATTCTGATGCCAGGATCCATGACTTGCCCTGGAATGTGTAAGACCCTCAGGTCCTCTCTGCATAGATAATGTGCATGAGTTGAGCAGTCAGCCTGTGGTTCATCTACAGTCAGCGTCTCGGGAAGCCTTGGCTGCACCCCAGACTCAGCATTTCCCATCACCACTCCTCCAGAAGCAGCAGATCCTTCCTGACTCTAGCTTTGTGTCTTCTCAGGTGGCCCCTTTAAGTTCCAGCTCAACACCAATGCAGAGCGCCTACTGTGCTTGGAGCTAGGTGTGTGGTGGGAAGAACTGGGGCTCGTGTCCCTGTGGGTCCCTGGTTAGTTGCTAAGATAGTGTAGGGGTGACAGCAGAGACACCAGCACAGGTAGCTCCGGATACCCTGGGTCTACCGCTCTCCACCCTACCCCTTGGGCCTCTTTTTCTCTCTGACTAGTGAGAAAGATTGTCCTGGTTAGTTTTTATTGTCAACCTGACACATTGTAGTGTCACCTGGAAAGAGGGAGCTTCAACAGAAGAATTGCTTCGATCATATTGACCTGTGGCCATGTCTGTGAGAGACTGTCTTGATTGATTATTGAGATGAGAGGGTCCAGCCCACTGTGGGTAGCATTGTCCCTAGACAGGTGGGCCTGGACTGTGTAAGAGCTAGCTGAATGAGCCAGTAAGCAGCATTTCTCCATGATTTTGCTTCAGTTCATGCTTGAGTTCCCACTCTGACTTCCTCAGTGATGGACTGTGACTTGAAAGTGTAAGTTGAAATAAACCCTTTTCTCCCCAAGTTGCTTCAGGCTGAGTTTTTTTTTTTATCACAGCTACAGAAAGGTGATGGTATTAATGCCAACTCTTAAAGTTGTATGGGAAGCAGCTGGCACAGAATGCCATCTTCCAGCTCTTCCCTGTAGTTGGTTGTTTTTGCTCCTTGACTCTTGGGAGGCCCAGCACTCAGCTCCCAAATAAATCACATGGAGACTTATTATTAATTATAAATGCCTGGTCTTAGCTTGGCTTGTTTCTTGCCAGCTTTTCTTAACTTTAAATTATCCTATGTAAGAGCTGGAGAGATGGCTCAGCAGTTAAAGGAGCTGGCTGCTCACAACCATCTGTAATGAGATCTGGTACCCTCTTTTGGCCTACAGGCATACATACAGGCAGAACTCTATACATAATACGTTTTTTTTTTTTCTTTTTTGGTTTTTTGAGACAGGGTTTCTCTTTGTAGTTTTGGTGTCTGTCCTGGATCTTGCTCTGTAGACCAGGCTGACCTCGAACTCACAGAGATCCGCCTGGCTCTGCCTTCTGAGTGCTGGGATTAAAGGCGTGCACCACTATTGCCTGGCTAAATAAATAAATTAAAAAAAAATGATCCTATCTACCTTTTGCCTCTGGGCTTTTTTCTGTTCTCACTTCAGTATCTCTTTCTTTCTTATTCTGTTGCTGGTTGTGTAGATGGGTGGCCGGCCCCTTGTGTCGCCTCCTCTCCCTCCTTTCCTCCCAGATTTCTCCTATTTATTCTCTCTGCCCGCCATACCCCCATCCTTTCTCCTGCCTTGCTCTTGACCATTCAGCTCTTTATTAGACCATCAGGTGTTTTAGGCAGGCAAAGTAACAGCTTCACAGCATTAAACAAATGAAACATAAATAATGCAACACATCTTTACATTAAAACAAATGCTCCACAGCACAAACAATTGTAACACATCTTAAACTAGTATTCTACAACACTCCTCCTCTGCAGACTTAAACACCCTGACTTGTGGCATTCAGCCCTGTTTAGTGTACATGCTGTCACATGTCTCAGCCATGTGGAACCCACCAGGCAGGGTTCTGTCTTTTTCCCCTCCCTGAGGGCCGTTGAGGGCCATGGTACGCCAGAGTTGTGTTGTAACCCTAGCAGTGAGCAGAGCGCCTGTGTCAACATTCAGTTAGCGTTTGCTTCTTGTAGTCTTCAGTCAGGAAAGCGCTTTGGAAGACTGTGGCTCACCTGGAAGTGTGTCTAGTGATGTCGATTGCATAGGCAGGCTCCTAAAGGATGGAGGTCGTGGTTACCTAGGCATATGAGTTACTTACACATGACAAAAGCCACTTAAGGATTTATTTTGCTCATGGTTCCAGGGTTCAGTTCACTGTGGCGGGGAAGGCATGGTGGCAGGCACATGAGGCTGCTTGTTCACAGTAGACCAAGAAGAAAAAAATGGAATGTTGGTGCTTAGCACTTGATCTCCTATATTCAGTTCTAGACTCCAGTCTGTGGAATGGTGTAGATCTTTCTTCATGAGTTGAACCTCTCTGAAAATGTTCTCACAGACATACCCCGAGGTGTGTCTCCGCCGTGATTTTTGTATTATTATTTGATGTGTATGGGTATTTTGTCTGTGGGTGTGACTGTGCACTGTGTGCGTGCCTGATGTCCATGGAGGCCTGCTGGTCTCACAGGCTGCAGGCAAGGCCTGATGTACATAGAAGCCAGAAGAGGGTGTTTGATTTCCTGGGGTTAGAGTTAGAGAATGTTGTGGTTGTGAGCCTCCATGTAGATGCTGAGAATTGAACCCAGGACCTTTAGAAGAGCAGCCAGTGCTCTTAACCATTAAGTTATCTCTCTAGTCCCTCTTAAGAAATTCTAAATCTAACCAAAGTTGATCATCACACTAAAGCTGAGCATGGTTTAGAGAGGGTGTAATTGCTACTTAGGACCACACTAATTTGTGGGGTGGAGGAAATGTTCTAAAATTAGACTATGGGGCCCAGAGGGATTGCTCAGCAGTCAAGAGCACTTGCTATTACAGGACTTGGGTCAGTGCTCGGCACCCACATGGCATCTCACAACTGTAACTCCAGTTCTAGGGGACTCCATGGCCCTCTTCTGGCCTTCATGGGCACCACACATGGTATGTTTACAGACATGCAGACAAAACACTCATACAATAAAAATAATAAAATATTTAAAATTAGATTATAATGATAGTGGAAACACCAAAAAATAAAAAAAAAAAACCTCATTGACTTACACACTTTAAAAATATAAAGTGTATCATAGTAAAACTGCTAAACACAGTTCCGGAGCCACAGCTCATTTCCTGGGGAAAACCATCTCCCACAGTAGGTTTCACATAAGCAAAGCTTGGTTGGAGAATTTATGGTCCACCTTTACACAGGAATTCCTCCCTCAGCATCCTTGACAGATGGCAGCCTTATAGGATAGCTCTGCCCATAGCTGGCCAACAGTAGCCAGTATGTCCTTTTCCACAGGAAGAAGAGACTTCTCTGACATTTACTCATCATCCATACAGCCAAGCATAGAAGGAAGGAGTCTTCCCCGCCTTCTGCTGCTGGCTCCGTCTACTGTTTGCTCTCTTCTGAAAGCCGTGCTAACTCACGCTGCCCCATTTGCTGGTGGCCCTTAGTGATGCTGTCAGCAGGATCCATTTGGCACCTTGAACGTGGAACTAAACACGGTCCAGCAGTTATAGTTCACCCCAGTGCAGTTAGTCCATGGATCAATCTCATGTCCACACACATTTATCTAAGTGCAGCTTAAGTCACCATTGGCATTTTTCTTAATTGTTTTTGATATTACAATATAATTACAAAACTTCCTCTTCTCCTCTCTCCCTCCCGGCTCTCCCATACACCTGCTCTCTGTATAATGTTACCTGTATGTATATAATTTCAGGGTTGACCATTTGTTTAACCAAATGTGTGTGCTCTTCCCTGGGGAAGACGGTCTCCTGCTCTCAGTGTCCCTCGGCTGCCTGTAGTTCCTTGTGTAGGGCTGAGGCCTCCTGAGCTTTCCCCTGTCCATGTTAGTGTCTGTTGGTGTTGTCCGTGGTCAGGTCACTTAGGCAGCCATGATGGTGAGAATTCATGACTGCAGCTTTTGGCGTTTCTAGGAGACAGTCTCACAGCAGACTCCCTGTTCCTCTGGCTCCTGCAGTCTTCCCAGCCCCTCTTCCACAGTGGTCCCAGAGGCTCAGGTGCAGGAGCGTGCTGCAGATGTGTCTGTCACTCGGGACTGGGGATCTGCAGCATTGCATTTTGACCAGATGTGCTTTTCTGTAGTGGAGAATCTGTTGCTGTCGAGTCGGATTCTCAGTGAACACCCCACTTGGAGTCATGACAGCCTTGAGAAGTTTCTTCCTGAGTCATTGGTGAAAATATTAGGAATCCAAGCCGCAGCACCCAGTGGCCTGTTCTCCAGGGTGCACTTAGGTACAGATCCGGCCTCAGGAGTCCATGGCTATTGTGATCTGGAAGCTCTTAAGGGCCTGGGCAGGGGAGGGTTCTGGAGAACATGGACACAGCAGGAGTGGGTCTGCAGAGCAGGCCAGTGAGCCAGCTATTCAGTGAAGCCTGCAGTGAGGAGTCTGCAGTTTGCCACTGTGTGCTGTGTGCAGAGCCCTAGCCTCTTAGTGCTCAGTTGGGTTTTAGCTGGCCACCTTCTGGTGCTGATTGGGTGCTTTTAGTTTGGAAACTAGTCTTTTTGCTACAGAAGACCTAAGAGAGGTAGCTTATGGCGAGAAATCTGTGGAGTCTGCTTAAAGAATAAGGAATTTATTAGGGGATTAAAAACTCACTACAGCCAGGCAGTGATGGCGCACACCTTTAATCCCAGCACTCGGGAGGCAGAGCCAGGCGGATCTCTGTTCGAGGCCAGCCTGGTCTACAGAGCAAGATCTAGGACAGAAACCAAAAACTACACAGAGAAACCCTGACTCACTACAGCAGAGGAGATTTAACATAGGGTCCTGGAAAGCTGAGCTGTGGTCCACAGTTTTTCCACCTGGTCCGTCTCAGCATCCAAAACCACAAGGCAGAGAGAGAGCACCACGTATGTGCATCTCAGTTCTAGAGGCCACACCTCTTCAAGGTCATAGCAGGTAGAGCAGTTACCTGCTATATCTCTAGGGATGGTGCTTCAAGGTCATAACCAGAATAGCTACCCTTTACAAAGCTCTCTGGGGTGTCCCCAGTTTCTCTTGAAGGCCATCTGGTCCCCTGCTCCCTCCCAGAATGCACAAGGCCTACTGTCCTGAGTGCCATACCATGACATATTAGGTTCAGCCTCGGGGTTTGTCTTCCTGAGTTCCCCCACTCTCTGGGGCTCTGTTTTTGCAGCTTACCTGCCTCTGAAGGCATTCCTGTCCTACCTGCCTGGCCTTTCCCCCATGGCCCTTCTGAGGTGCATACAGTATGGCCCGGGTTCACAGCACACTCTCCCTGGGGCTTCTACCCTAAGCCTCCAGCATCCATGCAGGTGGTCAGCTCACACTGACAAGGAATGAGCCAGGAGTATGAAGGACAGGTAGGCCTAAGGCTGCCATCACCTCAGCCAAGCTCCTGAAAGAGATGAGATTCAGGGGTGATGTTGTTCCTCACACACACTAGACCCTAAGGGTATTCCTGTGTATACCAGGTCTCGGGGGCTCCTCATCCATACCTAGTCCCAACAAGTACCTGTAAAATGAAATTTCAGTTGACTCCCTACCACCCAGTTGCAGGCAAATCATTTTGTCCTGTCTTTCAAAGCTGGTCTCATCCTGGCCGAGGCTGACATGAGAGCCATGGGTGGGAGGCAGAGGAATGAAGTGGAACGTGGTTGCAGCCAACGTCTAACCTGTGCCTGTGGGCCTTGCCGTCAGGTGGTGTATGAGGACAGCCACATGGTTCACCTGAAGGCCCCCTACGTGTCAGGCTTCCTGGCCTTCCGAGAGGTACCCTTCCTGGTGGAGTTGGTACAGCGGCTGCAGCAGAAGGAACCAGGCTTCATGCCCCAGGTAGGTGCCTCCTAAGGTCAGGAGAACTCCCCTGCTTGCACTTGGGTGGAGGGGTCCCTCAGGCCACTGCCACCCATAGAAGGAGGGAATGAGAGCCATCTGGAACCATCTCCCCTTCTTGCTGTCCCAGGAACAGCCCAGCTGACTGACTCCCCTGTGGCTCTGTAGGTCCTTCTTGTGGATGGAAACGGAGTGCTTCACCAACGAGGTAATCCTCCTAACAGAGGGTCAGAGCGGGTGCTGTGGGAGAGTAAATGCTTTGCACCCAGAAGAGCCCTACTGTCACCCCCTCTTCCTGCCCACCCACTTGCCTTCCACAGTGCCCTACACTGGCCTGTTCCCACACCAGCCCTGAGCTACCAGTCAGCCTTTGTCCCTGTCCTTGCCAGGTCCCTGTGGCCTGAAGAAGGGGATAATGGCACTCCCAAGTGGGGAATGAGGGGGGCATTGCCTTCCTAGCCAGCGGGAATGATGGGGGTCTGGCTAGAAACCATGGGCCCAGAGCCAAAGGACAGACACGTGCTAATCCGGGCAGCAGTTCAGGCCACCCGACAAGGCCCAGACCACGGGGGACGGGTGCAGAGGCCTGAGGCCAGCAGCAGATGGAAGAGGGTGAAAGGTTCTGAGGAGGTGCCACAGTCTACCCATCCGGTCGGAGGAAGGAGCTCCCTACACCCCACCCTTAACACCCGAGCTCAGGACAGAGGGCCTTGTTCATAGTCCAGTCAGCTTCGCTCCCACTGGAGTCTGTGTCTGTGGATAAGAGAATCTGGTTGGGTCCCTATCCCATCCCTACCACCCAGCTTATTCCCCTTGCTCCCTTGCAGGCTTTGGGGTGGCCTGCCACCTTGGTGTCCTTACAGATCTGCCCTGCGTTGGGGTAGCTAAGAAGCTCCTGCGGGTGGACGGACTGGAGAACAATTCCCTGCACAAGGAGAAGGTGAGGAGGGTCTCGGACTCCCTGTGACTCAAGCCGTGTGCACCTGTTAGCCCTGGGATGGGGATGGCCACCTCTTGGGGGCGCCTCAGATCTAGCCTGGCCTGCTAGCACAGTCCTTACATCCCGGACTTTTCCCTGGCACTTCCTTCTGTGTGCCTCTGGGCAGTTCATCTAGCAGTGGCTCTCCGCCCTCGGAAGCTGGCCGGGCACGTCCCACCATGTTTGCCAACCCTCTCTGCCTCTGCCATTGCGGCGCTCATGCCGGGCCATGCTCTCCAGTCCATGGGGACAGGCTTCCCGGTCCCCACCTCCCCCGGCCCCCTCCCACTCCCGGGGTGTTCACACTAACCTGAAGTTTCAGCTCACAGCGGTGCCTGACTCTGGCCCATTTTCCATCCCAGAACTGCAATGTGGATGGATGTGCCCTCCTCATCCAGAGGAAGCCATGTGACACCACGTTTATCCCACTGGGCGGGTTCCAAGAGCAGAGACCCAGCCGTCTCTTTCCTAGCCTGTGTAGAAAGTGACTTCACAACGCTGTTGCGCTGGTGCAGTGGGGAAAGCCAGGTCTTACTCACGGCAACCTGATCACTGGATCTGCTGATCCTTCCCCACCCAAAAGAAGAGGGCTGTGAGTTGACTTGTGCCAGATCCCTAGCTGGACGGAAGCATCCAGGAGGTGGTAGCTTTGGCCTGGACTGCACTGCTGTGCCCAGAGGCACCTGTGTGCCCTCCACCTGCCTGTGGGGGCCTTGGCAAACCACAGCCCCTTCTCTAAGCCCCAGTTACCAGGGTAGACGGAGCCTCGTGTCATGACCTCAGCACAGTTGGCAACATGCTCAGTGCCGCCTCTGAGGTGGGGCCCTGCTGCTCCTAAACAGGAGGAGGCCCTCTTCTCACTGCTTAGATTTCTAAAATGAAGTTTGCTGGCCTGGAGAGATGGCTCAACAGTTAAAAATATGTACAGCTCAGGCCGGGCAGTGGTGGCACACGCCTTTAATCCCAATACCCAGGAGGCAGAAGCATAACTCTGTGAGTTCAAGGCCAGCCAGAGCTGTTGCACAGAGAAACCTTGTCTCAAAAAAACAAAACAAAACAAAATGTACTGCTCTTGCAGAGGACCCAGGTTGGGTTCCCAGCACCTGTGTTGCTTAGCTGACAAGTGCATGTCACTCCAGCTCCAGGCAGCCTGATTGATGCCTCTGGCCTCTATGGGAACTTGTACTCACATGCACACCCCCCACCAGACATACACACATATGCATCAGTCTAGAAAATAATCTTTTCAAGAATGATGCCTGCCTTCAGCCATTTCAGAAGGCGCAGTGGGTTGGGGGTTGGCTCAGGTAGTAAAGTGCTCGTCTTGAACCCAAAGCCTTGAGCGTGATTCCCATTACCATGTGAAAAGTGCTGGGCCTGGTGGCCCCTGCTTGTTATCCCAGCACCAGAGAGGCCGAGAAAGGGGGCTCCTTGGTGAGACTCCTTTTCAAAGTAGGTGAATGATGGGATGACATACTAGAGCCTACCTGCACTTTTATTTGGTATTTGGTTGGTTGGTTGGTTGGTTTTGGTTTTTCAAGACAAGGTTTCTCTGTGTGGCCCTGACTGTACTGAAACTTGCTTTGTGGACCAGGGTGGCCTTGAACTCACAGAGATCTGCCTGCCTCTGCCTCCCTGGTCCCCCAGTGCTGGGATTAAAAAGCTTGTGCCACCACCACCTGGCTATTCATTTGTTTTTGAGATAAGGTCTCACTAGGTAGCTGAGTCTGGCCTCAAACTCAGAGATCTGCCCTTCTGCCTTTCTGGTGCTGAGATTAAAGGTGTGCACTAACATGCTTGCTCTACACATTTTTAAAAGGAGATTTTTATAGTTGTTTTTTTTTTTTTTTTTTCTGTTTTCCAGATCATGCTTCTTCAGGCTGGGGGAGACACGTTTCCTCTGATGGGCAACTCTGGGACAGTCCTGGGAATGGTGAGTGGCCCAAAGGCTGTGCCCTGTCCAGACTCGGGGTCCAGTAGACCATGCCACAAGACAGCTCCTGCACACATGGACTTGTGCAGGCCGGACCCTGTCCTCTTCATACCCTGCCACCAACCAGCCTATGCTGTGTCACGTCCTCCTCTGGCCACACTTCCCATGTGCCACCTGGAGATGCCTGCACCCTGTGAACTTCTTCCTGCCACCCAGGACATCCTCAGAGCCTTAGCCCTGAGACTGGTCCCACTTCACAGGAACACACCCCAGCCACACTTGACCTCCCTTCACCCACAGGCCCTGAAGAGCCATGAGCACAGCACCAACCCCCTCTATGTCTCTGTGGGCCACAGAGTAAGCCTGGAGGTCGCTGTGCGCCTGACCCACCACTGCTGTAGGTTCCGGATCCCAGAGCCTATACGCCAGGTATGGGGGCTGGGAATGGGGGATTGACCCTGCCACCCAGTCACCTGGGGGTGGGTGTCTGCAGGGATCTGAGGACAGGTCCCCAGGCCCTGGCCTAGAGCGCCTGGTGGAGCTCACTGGGCACTGAAGGCGAGAGTGTAGAGCAGAGGTCGTTTCCCTGGGGACGTCTCACCACTGTGCTGCTTCTGCCGTGCCACGCATGCCTCATGCCCCTGCCCCAGCCGTGCGGACAGAGCACCTTGTCTTCCAAACCAGCACTCTGGGCAGGACCAGTGGGAGCAGCCCTGCCAGAGGCTCTCACAGCGTCCTTCCACGGCCACATTGAGGAGGCTTGTGCTGGTGCCAAGGACGCCAATTAGGATGGCCCCCAGGGCGTGGCTCTTCCAGGTACCTGTCACCCATGCTGCTCTTCAGGGCCCCAGAGACTCAGCACACTGATAAGCCTGTAGGAAAGCAGCATGCAGTTGAGATCCCAACCAACAGGTCACCTTTCTGTGTCGCCTGTCACATGCTGGTGCCTGTCCACAGTGGCCACTAGGTTGAGGACCCAGCAAAAGTTCCTTCCTTTTCTTTTTCTTTCTTTTCTTTTTCTTTCCTTTCCTTTCCCTTTTCTTTCTTCCTTCCTTTCTTTCTTTCTTTCTTTCTTTCTTTCCTTCTTTCTTCCTTTCTTTCTGGGTTTTGTTGGTGGTGGTGGTTTTTTTTTTTTTTTTTTTTTGAGACGGGGTTTCTCGGTATAGTTTTGGAGTCTGTCCTGGATCTCACTCTGTAGACCAGGCTGGCCTTGCACTCACAGAGTTCTGCCTGGCTCTGCCTCCTGAGTGTGTGCCACTACTGCCCAGCTTATTTGCTTTTCAAGATAGGGTATCCCTGTGTAGCCCTGGCTATCCTGGAAAATCTACCTGGCTCTGCCTCCTGAGTTCTGGGATTAAAGGTGTACACCACCACCGCCCGGCTAGAAAAGCCACTTTTTAGGGGAGGTTAGGAGGACAGTCTGGGCTCTGGAAAGGCACTAAAAAAGCCCCAGGTCAGGAGGAATTTGATATATTCAAGCAGCTCAGCCAGAGTGGGGGAGGCAGGAAGCCTCAGGCTTTAGGCCTTACCAGCAAGGGACTTCGAGCGGCTGCTGTCTGTGTCACCTGTGAGACAGTTTTTCAGGCCACAGCTCTGCACATGCAGGAGGCTGTGAGGTCTTTGGGAGGTGTGAAGGAGGCCATGCATTGGAGTGGCTGCAATCCGACTCTGGCTCTGCCCTAAAGGGGAGCAGCAGAGCTGCAGATGCACAGGATGGCCTCCAGATGGCAGCAGCAGGCTGTGCTTCCTGTGATGCTCAGCCCTACTGGAAAGGCTGCCCAGAGGTGGCCTCTAAGAACAAGTGAGCTGTTGGCACCCCCTGGGAGAGCCCTCTTCGACCTAGCTCACCCCAGCCCTCCCTCATCTAGGGTGTTGGTTACAGGTGCAGTGGTCTCTCAAACCTATGAGTCATGTCCCTAGCCCCAGGAGGCCTTTCCCTTCCATCTTGTTGGTCTAATGAGAGAAGCCACTGACAATCTCCCTTAGGACATGCAGCCCTATGTTCCACAGTCCCAGACTGGCTATGCAGGCCTCAGCTCTGTGGGCCGTGATTTTTCCCAGACTTACAGTGGTTTCTGTTCTAGCAGGTAAGGGGTCCCTGCAAAACACCCTGAATACTGGAAGCCACAGCATGCCTAGCACAAGAGAGCCTGCCCAGCCCTGGGCACACACAGAACAAGCACATGGCTGCCTACCCTAGAAGTCAAGCCTGGCAGGGAGGAAGGGAATAAGACTTGGCCCTGTCCAGAAGGACTGGCTGGAGCTCTTGGCTTCTCTTCTTTCCACTGGCCTCTCAGCAGAGCACCTTCCCAGCATTTCCACCTCCCCAAAGTTCTCCAAGAAGGGGTCAGTGCCTGTCTCTAGGGTCTTCCTTCCCTCTGCTCTGGTCCATACCCAGACTCTGCTGTACTGGGTCCAGGTTCTGCCCATCAAGACATCCTACCGCCCACAGCTACTTTCCTTAGTAGAAGAGTTGTTTGTCTGCAGGATTAGCTGTTGCTATCTGTGGGCCATGTGGTCCCAAAGCTAAGCTAAACCCATCTGAGCTGGGATCAGGGGATTCCTGAGGCCAGACCCTTACAGGTGGTGGGAAGTATAATCAGGTCTGAGTCCCACTCTTATGTCCGTACCTGTGGCTCACAAGCCCTTTTTTATTATGGTAACTTGTCAGACTTTCTGGAGATGGCAGATGCTGTTCAATTCTTAGATGGTCTTTTAATAAAAATGCAGAGCCAGATATTAAGGTGAAAGCTGAAAGATCAGAGAAGCAGAACAGCCAGCCACTAGTTCTTACCTCTATGAAATCCTCAGCCTAAAGAGAGTGAGTTCCTGTTTCCTCACGCCTTATATACCTTTCTCTGCCCTGCCATATTACTTCCTGAGATTAAAGGCGTGTGTGCTTCCCAAGCAAAGACATGAGATCTCAAGTGCTGGGATTGAAGGTGTGTGCCACCACTGCCTGACCTCTGTGTCTAATCTAGTGGCTGGCCCTGTCCTCTGATCCTCAGGCAAGTTTATTAGGGTACACAGTATCTCACCACAGGCAGGTGTCACAGCTGACACTCAGAGGGACAGAGAAGACAAACACCTGGGCTGTGATCGGAGAAGAGGGCTAAGCAGCATGGAGAATCAGGAGCTCTGGACAGAGGTTTCACTGGCCACTGAGCTGATGTATTTCTATCAGTTACACTGGTGGGGCTGATGTCCCCAGAGGATGTGATGGGCATGCGTGGGCTGTCTCTGGAAGGGCATGAAGTGCTTCCCAATGGCTAGGGGCAGGGACACATGCCTAGGGCCGGGCCACAGATGTGTGTGTCTTTCAGGCTGACATCCGCTCCCGAGACTACATCCGAAGGACTCTAGGACACCCTGGGTCTCCTGCACAAAGGCAGGAGAGGTGAGTGTGGGAAGGATGTCCTCAATGGCTGTGTGTGAGCCCAGCCTGTCCGTGATGCAGGGTTGTAGTCACAGTGTGAGACCGGGCTGTCCCCCATCGATCACTAGTTAAGAAAATGTCCTACAGCCGGATCTTATGGGAGCAGTTTCTCAGTTGAGGCTCCTACCTTTCGGATTACTCTAGTCCGTGTCAAGTTGATGTAAAACTGTTCAGGACAGCTGCCTAGCCCTTTCTGGTCCACTTCATCTATTCAGGGATCCAGGCCAGGTCTCCAGAAAGCTTATGGTCTTTTTTTTTTTTAATTAATTAATTTATTTATTATGTATACAGTATTCTGTCTGCATGTATGCCTGCTGGCTAGAAAAGGGTGCCAGATCTCATTACAGATGGCTGTGAGCCACCATGTGGTTGCTGGGAATTGAACTCAGGACCTTTGGAAGAGCAGCCAGTGCCCTCTTAACCAGTGAGCCATCTCTCCAGCCCAAGCTTATGGTCTTTAGAGTCAGACATGGTTCTGTTCTTTGTAGCTTGAGTTTTCCTGCCTTGCCTACGGTCAGGACAAATCTCTCTCACCCGCCAGTCCCACAGCCACTCAGACCCAACCAAGTAAACACAGAGACTTATTTTGTTTACAAACTGTATGGCCATGGCAGACTTCTTGCTAACTGTTCTTATGTCTTAAATTTATCCATTTCTATAAATCTATACCTTGCCACGTGGCTCGTGGCTTACCGGTACTTTACATCTTCCTTGTCCTGGCGGCGGCTCCAGGCAGTGACTCCTTCTGCCTTCCTGTTCTTTTATTTCTCCTCTCTGTTAGTCCCGCCTATACTTCCTGCATTGCCATGGCCAATCAGGTTTTATTTATTGACCAATCAGAGCAATTTGACATACAGACCATCCCCCAGCACAGCCAAGTGCAGACCATCTCAGACACCTGCACTCAGGCCTGTGGTCCTAATCATCCTCTATGCGGACCTGCTGGGTAAAGCCACGAGGAACCCAAGAACGGGCTCCCACAGGACATACGGAACATCCCACAGCAGTTCTTTACCACCTCCCCTCACATGGCTGTCTCATCACAGGAGTTCTTGTCCTTCGAGCTTTGAGGTACAGTGAGACTGTTGTTAGCTGGCAGTCTCCTCTGGGGACACAGGGCTGTCATGAATCTTTCCACAAACTGGCATTACTAGAACAGGCCTCAGAGAAGCCTTGTCAAGAAACAGGTACTGTGATCCCATTTCATGGGTGGGGAAACTGAGGCACAGGACATCAGCAATAGAACATAGTGCACCTGACAGCTTCAATTTTGGTCCCTGCCCCTAGTGCTCCTCACTACCCAGGTGACGACAACAGCCCTGTCTCGGGTGGTACGTGCTCACCCCCGGCAGATGGTGGCTGTTCCTGAGCCCATTAAGCTATTTGAGAACTGAGGGATGGGCAGCTGGACCCTACCCCCAGCTTCGAAGTTGTGCTTGGTCAGCCTGAGGGCAGAGTGGACCTGTTCAGTTGACGAATGTCTGCCTATCCCTCTAGACTGGACCCTTCAGCAGGCCTTCCAGAGACCCCTGGGGAGCAAGGGGACTTCTGACAGACCTGGATTTCTAAGTTACCTCTTTCTGGGTGTCATTACCAGGAGCCAGAAGGAGCAGAGGCCAAAAGTATGCCCCAAAGATGGCCCAGGAGCACCTGCAGATCAAGTCAGGCCCCCCGAGGACTATGGCAGAGACTCCAGCACAGACCTGAAAGACCCCCAGCCAGGCTTCCAGGAGCAGCAGAAGGACCAGCAGTTGGAGAGAACTGAGCATCATGAAGACTCAGACCTTTGACCTCCTCCTCCAACCTGGGTACAGTCACCACCCTGAGAAGATGATCTCTAGGAACTATGGGAACCTCACCCACAGCCACAGGTAGAGCGCCAGGCCCCAGAGGCAACGGTGACCAAAACCCCAGCGCTGATGGCTACCCAGCCTCCTCAGTCGCTGGCCGCTCAGTGTCGTCGCCATGCCCCAGCGATTGAGGAGGCTGGGTAGCCATCAGACCAGGAAACACACAAGCACCCAGCACACAAGAGCTGCAGGCTGCAGGCGCCCAGGGCCCTGAGGTTGGCAGCCTGCGCCAGCACCTGCAGCTTGGTCCTTCCCCCTTGGAACACAGATCTGCTTCTGGCTTCGCCCCTCTACCCTCAGGGGTCACTGTTCCATCACCATCCTGGCCACAGGCTGCCAGGCTGCGGTCCCCAAGGTGCCTGTCCTTAAGCCTACCTACTGCTGCGCTTGAGGGACCTGCAGTGGGAAAGCCTCCGCCTGGAGCAGGCTCCAGAGTGGGCGGTGGGGAGTCAGCTCCACAGAGGGTGCCAGATGGGAGCCGGTTGAGGCCCATGGTGAGAAAGGCCCAGGCTGGGCTCCTCACTTCTCTTCCTGCCGCCTTCTCACCAGAGGGAGCGTCAAAATTCCATCCCACCAAGAGAGCAGGTCTGCTCTAGGCCAGTGGCTTCTCTGAGTGGCTTAAAGTGGTTACTGAGGCAGCCACAGAGGTGGCCACCAGCAGCATGGCTCCAGTACCCTGTCCTCCCGTACATACACACATCCTCTAGATTCACCAGAGTGGCAGCTGAGGTGGGACACAGAGGTGACCTACCTGTATCATGTCCCCTGCCTGTACCCTAATCCCCAAACTCCCTGGAGGAGAGGCAACAGGTGGTGGGTGAAGCTAGCTGCCAAATCCTGTGGACACCCGTGGGGGGATCAGGACGGACCGAGGGCTAGTGATGAGGGAGGGACATCAGGGACGGCTCTCCGTGATGATATCCGGTCCCATTTAGATCCAGCTGGGCTCCCTCCTGAGCCAGTCTGTAGTGACTGTCAAGACCCCTGGGGAGTGGGTCTGCTGCTGCAGTCTCTGACAGAACTGGCAGCGGGTTCCCACTCCCTGGGATTTCAGTTTGGGACATTAGGAAAAATGTACATGTGGTCCTGTCACCCAGTAAGTTCCCAGGAAATGAGGTATGAGGCAGAGGGAGGCAACCTCCCCACCACACACCTGATGTAAGAGCCCCAGGGACACCCATGGGGTCAGAACGGGAAGGGAATCCCTGTGGTGCCCACATCCCTCACCTCCCATGAGGGTGTGTGGGAAGGGAAGTGTATGCTTGGCCAGGAAACCCCCACCCCAGCTTTGGCCTCACTCCACCTACTTGCTGAGTCAGAGTCCCGGGCTAGTACCCTGGGTTTAACAGAGTGCCGCAGACTAGCAGGTCCCCAGAGGTACAGCCCCCTATCACTCCCCTCCCCTATCACTCACCGACATTCTACACATACGCACGTGCACACACATGCACATGCACACACACACATTCCCTGACGCTCCTGTGGAAGCCAAGAGCTGGAGAGCCTGCAGCTGCCCCCACCATCTGTCTTCCTAACTTCTTCCAGATTCTCCCTCCTCAAGCCCTGTCAAGACAGTTGTGGGGGGGGTTTGGGGGGATTGGAAGCAAAAGCTTGAGGCTGAACTGCAGTGACCAGAATCCTCATGCAGAGCTCAGATGTTCAAGTGGGGAACAAGGCCTGTCCAGCCACCCATGCTGCTGGAAGGTGCCGCGCGGGGGGGGGGGGTGCACATGGGGGCACGGGTGAGGGGAGTGAGTCCTCAGGCCAACCATCAGTCTGGCTGCTTTCAGACCTTCAGTTCCCACTCACTAACGTAGCATCCTTACCCCAGAGTCTACCCAGTGCACCTGTCACTCACACGAGACTTCAACACCACAGTCACACTCACTGACACCACTCAGCTTGCTACCTTCCAACACTCAGACCCTCTTCTCAGCAAGTCATGGTCGTGGTGGCTGTGTCCCCAGGGAGGTGGCTCGCCAGGATGCCAGTGCAGCCAGAAGCTGCAAGGAGTCCACCCGTTTCCCACACAGGAAGGTGCAGGCCAGAGCCTGAAGGCGGGCTTGTAGACAGCTTGGATGTGATTTTTTTTTTTCTGAGAGAAAACCCTCTCAGTCGTTAAAGTACAACTCATCAGCCTTTTGGGATATTCACAGTTCAGTTTTGCTCAGTGGTATGTGTGGGCCCAGCTACTGGGAAGCTTGAGACCAGCGGCTCACCAGCCTGACAACACAGGCCAAGGCTTTGTCGCAGACAAAAGGAAGATTCATCATCTTGTACAGCCAGGACCTTGTATGCCTCAAAGCCTTCTCACTGTTCAGATGGGAGCCTTATGCTGTTAGCCTCCAGTTCCCCACAAGAACCCGTCAGCCCAGCCATCCCACTTTGTGTATGTGGGGGGGGGGGTTGCCTGTGTCCAGGCTCCTTTGTGGGGTGCCGTGTTCATCACTGCAGTCCTGTTTGTGACTGAACACTACCCTGTGCATGCAGTTGTCCATTCGGCTTGTCCAGTCACCAGCCCCCAGGTGCCTGCCTGTGCCTGTCCTAGGAGTACTGTGTGCTGGGCTCCCTGGGAACTGCTCAGTCCTTGTGGGCACATGCCGAGGAGGGCAGTGCGGGTTCTCTGGTGACCCTCCCTATGCTTAACTTCTACAAACCCACCCGTCTCCTACAGAGCAGTCCCTTCTACAGCCTCACCCCAAGGACATAGCTCCACTTTCAGCCTTGTTCCTGTGTGTCTTCAGAGTCTGGCCACCCAGTGAACTGGAAGGGACCTGATGGGAGCTTACTTGCCTTCTCTTAGTGATGAATGACTTTAGCACCTTTTATCCACTTTCTGGCCACTTCTGTAGTTCAGGATAAATGTCTATTTACATCATTTGTCTCTTGCCTGTATTGGGGGGGGGGGTGCGTGTGTATGTGTGTGTGTGTGTGTGTGTGTGTGTGTGTGTAAGTAACTGGGCTATTTGTAGTTGAGTTTCAAGTTCTGGATTTTAGTAATGGGATCATGTGTCTCAAAGAGTTTGTCTGGAATCTAATTCATTGCTATTTTCTTTTTGTACCCTGAGATCACTAGAAATAGCCTCACTTAAGAGTCCTGCCAGCTGGGCAGTGGTGGCGCACACCTTTAATCCCAGCACTCGGGAGGCAGAGCCAGATGGATCTCTGTGAGTTCAAGGCCAGCCTGGTCTACAGAGCAAGTTCCAGGACAGGCACCAAAACTACACAGAGAAACCCTGTCTCGAAAACAAAAAAGAGTCCTGCCTTTGGCAACCCGTCTGTTACCTTGGCCAGCCATGGTCAGCCTGGACTGGTTTCTTTGGTGACCTCCTGGAATGACCTCCTGGACTGGCAGCAGTGGGAGCATGCTGAGGACCCACGAGTCCCAGAATTGAGGAGAGGCTGCCACCACCTCTGCACCTTCCCCGCCTGTCCCCAAACTACTAGCCATGGCCCCTCCAGATGCTGCTAGCAATGGGTCTAGCTCGACCATGGCCTTGGGAAGGAGCAGAAGTGTGGGCTCAGGACAGCATGCAGTTCTCAGAGCCCGAGACAGGCTTAAGGTTTGGTGTGGGTCTGTGCCTCGAAGACGCTAGAGTTTAGTGCACAGGGTAGCAGCCAGGCTTGGGGGTAGTGCAGGGCCACTGCATGCTTGGGACATGGGCCAGTGCTATGATGTCCTGCCACATCAGTGGTGATGTGTGGGACCCTAACTCCCAACCCCCACTCCAGCCAGAGTTTGCCAGGCTGAACTACTAGAGGGGACTGGGGAGTAGGGTGCAAGGGCTGGGGTGCAAAGTGGAGGAGCAGAGTGGATGGAGCACAGAATGTGGGCAGTCTGGGCTGGGGTGGCCAGACACCAGTGCTTGAGGGCAGGGGGCCTAAGTGCAGTGGCGTCTCAGCTCCTTCCCACAGAACCTTAAAAATAGGGCCGCGGTGATGTCCATCTCAGCAGACCACAGCTCTCTCGAGCTAAGAATATTCTTGAACCTCTTAATAATTCAAGTCAGATCCAAATAGATTTCCATATTCATCTGCAGCTTCTGGGCCCCTTACCAGCATCCCCTCCCCTGTCCAGCCACTGGGAGAAGAGGCTTCCAGGAGGAGGTGACCTAGCCTGGCCTCTGGGTCACTCAAGACCCTAACCATCCTCATTTCCTGCTCATATGTCAACCCTGGGGAGAGAGAACCAGGCAGGTCAGGCTGGGGATCTTGACCCTCCTGAGCACCTCACTAGAGCCACCTGCTGTCTCCTGGCTGTTGGGAGCTCACCTGCTCCTTAGACCCCAGTGGCTGCTACACGCCCCCAGGAGTATTGTCCTACCGCCTCCTCCGGAGAGGCCTGGGCGGGCTTTGTCTGGGGCTGTAACTTTGTGAGTACATCTGTACAGGGCTCCAGTCCAAGGTCTCTGTTCTTGCACGCTGAGTGTGTCTGGTCAAGTCACTGCCTCTCAGCCCCTCCTTTAATAGTGAGATGGTGGGTTTAGTGTCTCTGAGTCAGCAGGATGTCAGCCTGGACCACCTTCCCCTCCAGAGACAGTGCCAAGCTAAACACACCCCTCACCTACCAGTCAGCTGAAGGTCTGGTATCGGAGGTGAGGAGCAAAGGGTCGCCTACCTGGCCCACCCACCCCAACAGCAGCCCAGCCCAGCAACCCTGCTGCACCATACTGACCAGGTCCAGCAAGGAGTCTTACCTAATTATTAATTAAAAGCAGAGGCGCAGGAGAGAGGCACCACTGACATGTAGATAAATGGCCCAAGGAGTTGTCAGGTGGGTGTCACAGGTGATGGAGTAGAACTCTCTTCCCCATTCCCCACACACAGAGCAGGCCCCCGCTGTGCCAGGTCCCAGGGCTCCTGGGAAATGGGAAGGTGAAGTGCAGGGGTCCAGACTCCAGGCAGAGGGGCCTGGAACAGGTCCTGGTGAAGAGCTGTGAATAGAGTCTAGGCTTGGGGTTTGGTTTGCTTTTGAACAAGGTCTCATCACAGCACAGATGGGATGACCTGGAGCCTCGGCTCTTCCTAACCTTGCCCCTAGCAGTGGGGTTACAGGTCTGTGCCACCACACTGGTGCTGGGATTAAACTGAGGCTCTGCGTGCTAGACAAACACTACCAACTGAACTACATCCCCAGCTTTGGGTTTTGTTCTTACTTGTTTAAATTTTATTCATGGTGTTTTCAAAGCCGTTGGCCTGCATTGTTGGGCAGTCAGTTCTATAAGGATTGCCATGAAAAGCTGGCACCTCCTTGCCTGGGTCCCTCTCAGAGGCAAACTGCTATTTTAGCATATTCTTCGATTACTTACTTCAATCTTTAAAAAGTGTTTTTTAATTATGTGTGTCTGTGTGTGGGTATGTGCATGTCAGTACATGCAGGAGCTAGAGGAGGACTTCCCATCAGAAGTAGACTGTTGTGAGCAACGAGTGAGCCAGTTACGAGCCAGACACGAGTGCTGGGAACTGAACTCTGCAGCAAGCACTCCGGTTTTCTTACCCTGAGTATTTACCTCTGAAGACAGTGCCAACAGTGTTCCTTTGTCCTCCAGATTTAGAAACTGCCCACTGACTTCTTGCTGCTGCAGTTGGTGTCTGTTCTCTTATGTTAGCCATTGCTCATGTGCCCATGAATGTGCATGCACACATGCACGCATGTGCATCCCACACATCTCATGGCAATAAATTCAGAATCCACTGTAAGACTGTGTCCTTGCAGACAGGACTCTCCGATGAGTAGTGTATCATAATTACATTTGTTTTACTTGTACAACCTCTTGTTTTTTCCTAGGCTTAATAGTTGCCTCGTAGCCGGGCGGTGGTGGTGGTGGTGGTGTTGGTGGCGGTAGTGCACACCTTTAATCCTAGTACTCAGGAGGCAGAGCCAGGCAGATCTCTGTGAGTTTGAGGCCAGCCTGGTCTACAGAGCGAGATCCAGGACAGCACCAAAGCTACATAGAGAAACCCTGTCTTGAAAAAGACCAAAAAAAAAAAAAAAAAAAAAAAAAAAAAAGTTGCCTCGTTTAAGGGAGAAGCTGGTTTAGTTTCTCTGCAGCCATTACCATTTCTTCCCTAACCTTGCAACGGAACCAAACTGTACATCTCCTTCAGGAGCATTAGCAACAGAAGGCCATGAGTGAGCCTGACTTCTTGGCACCTTTGGTGGCCATTCTCCAGGACAACCTAGTGGCCCACCCACCTAGGTTTAGGTAGTTGCCTGGCACTGAGATCATTGTGTGACTCATGAACGATGACAAGAGCAAGCAGGGACCATTCCCAACTTGAGGTTGTAGAACGTGGGTGGCTGGTGCGTGCTCTCCCCCTCCCTCCTTTCCTCCTTCCTTCCCTCCTGCACAAGCTGCTCTGAGGACACCATCTTAGAAATGTCTCCTCCACCCTTCAAGACTGTGGATGACAGCATCCCTGGCTGTCATCATTGTAACCTCATGAGACCCTGAGAGAGAGCCCCTAGCCCATCTGGCTTCAGTCTCCTTTCCCTTAGAAACCACATGACATAGTGAATCTTTGATCCAAGGTAATTTGTTCGCTGAAAGAGATGAGTGATAGAGAGCTGTTCCTCCTCCCAGGGTCCACCTCTGTCGCCTTACAATGATGCACCACCTGTCACCAGGGGTACCCTCTTCTTATGCCTGGGGACTTCTCATCTTGACCCTGGGGTGCAGGTCTGTACCCCATACAATCCTCCATCCCACCAAAGTTCATATTTCAGTGCTGCATAAGACCCACCCTTTCCACCTCAGAACCAGTGCCCACGATGGCCTCTCGGCAGGGGATCTGGAACGAGGCTGTCTTAAACTACCATGAGAATGTTTGTGCCAGCAGGCAAGGGTATGGCTTGGTGGTAGAGAACTTGCCTAGCATGGGGTTGATCTCCAGCCCTCACCCACACACCAAAATAGTTCCAGTAGTGGTGGTAGTTTCTAAGGTTCATGAACACCATGATTTCAGGTGTCTGTAATGCGCTGTCACATGTCAGCTAGGTACCCCTGGAAATTATGTGGGGCTGAGGTCACCTTAGTTGATCAGCTTTCATAACTATAACAAAATACTGGAGAGATTCATGTTAAAGAAAAAGGTTAGCTGCTGGTGGTGGTGCACACCTTTAATCCCAGCACTCAGGAGGCAGAGGCAGGTGGATCTCTGAGTTTGAGGCCAGCCTGGCTACAGAGCAAGTTCCAGGACAGCCAGAGCTACACAGAGAAACCATGTCTCCAAAAAAGGAAGGTTGATTCTGGATCATGGCCATGGATACCAGTGGCTTAGAGCCCGTGGGTCGGCAACAGGTCTTAGTCAGGAGCCAGGGCTGCTCTCATACAACCAGCAAGTAAGAAAGTAAGGGGACAAGGTCCCGTGGTCCCGTGGTCCTGTGGTCCCTTCAGGGTCATGCCCCCAGTGCCTTAGGTCGGCCTCACCTCCTAAAGGCTCTGGCACCTTCCTATAGTGCCAGAGAATGGGCTGGAAGCCTTCAACCCTTGGTCTCCGAGGCCCTGGGAAAGCATGTGGCCTGTCAAGGAGATGGCCTGGTGCTGCTGTCCTGGGGCTAGGGCCAAGGCTAGGGCCCCAGGATAGGGTAGAGAGACTGTCTGAAGCTCTGTTTGCCCAGTGTGGATGCCTAGGGCCCAGACACTGGACAGACAGAGCAGGGCCTTGCTTATGGTCTTCCCTCCCTCTAGGTCAACTGTTCTCAACCTGTGGGTCTCAGCCCCTTTGAGAGGTTATATGACCGTTTCATAGGGGTCACATGGCAGGTATCCTGCATATCAGATATTTATATTACGATTCCTACCAGTAGCAAAATTACAGTTATGAAGTAACAACAAAACTAATTTTGTGGTTGGGGGTCACCACAAGAGGAGGAACTGTATTAAAGGGTGGCAGCATTAGGAAGGTTGAGAACCACTGCTCAAGGTAATCCTTGTCCCCACAGACTCCAAAGGGTGCTAAGAGGGACAGTGGGCTGGAGTCCCACAGAGCCACCCTGTGTACAGTGATACTCCAGGTCCCCTAGGATGGCATCCAAGTAAAGTGGGGGCAGAGTTGACCCTTTGGGGACTGACGACTTTGTCTAGGCTTGGCCCTCCTAATCTCCACTAGGCTTCTCCCATGTGAGGACTTCCTGGATGCAGCAGCCCACACCTCTTCCACCATTTGGTGACCCCAGGCAGATGAGACCCTCTGTCCTGACAGCAGAAGCCCCAAGCCCTGCAGGTTTAGCCTGAGCCACATTGTATGTCCTGGAGCTTGAGACACCAAAACCCAGCCAGAACCAGAAACTGGATCTACCTTAGCTCATCTTGGGAGAAGGGGGACTTCTCAATGGAAGACCAACGCTCTGTTTCCAAAAGTGGGTATCTGTTGTGAGGAGACTGAGGCCTTGGGATCTCATGCAACTTGGTCTCCAAGGTCCTAGGATAACTCTGTCCTATCTCGCAGACAGTTCTTCCTCTGCGGGCGAGGAACAGTATGATTAAGGCTCCATTATTAACTTGCCAATCTTATTTCTGGGGCACAGCCGCTAACAGCTTAGGGGACCCACTTGGCATATAACGAGGTCTCCATGACAAATTACTTGGGTATCAATTAACTATCTGGGGAAATGTCATGCAGGATCCGTCATGCTGGCAGGGGAGAGAGAGCCAATTAACCTGAAGCAGTCAATCCAATCCATATTCAGCCTCCAGCAGTGCTGGGAATGAAGCAACGGATCCTGCAGGGGCCTAGAGTGGGCAGAGCTCTACCACCATCCTTATGCTGACAGGCTCTGTCCCTTCATTCATACCACGGTCACCTGCCCGGAAGGGTCACAGCTGAGCGGATCAATGGTTGGGTTAGAACATTGCTGGGGAGGGTGACTGCACAGCCAGATGTCTATCACATGACTCGTGACTGCAGGAAGCAAAGAGGTGACAGCAGCGGTGGGGGGGGGTGCAGGGGAAGGTGGGGGGCAAAGGGAACAAGTCACAGAGCTGTAAGACAAAGGGGTAGATGGACCCCAGAAACAGCACTGGGGGCAGAGTGGCCCAGGGACTGCCCAGGACAGGCTGCAGCACACCTGGCACATGGGACCATTGGCAGCACACTGGCAGCTGGCAGCAGAATCCCAGTTCTGCCTCTGGCAACCTGCAAGGCTCTGAGGTGGCTCTGAGGCTTTCTGGGCCTGCTTTTCCCATCTGTGATATGGGAGCAAATGTGACCACCGCAACTATAGCTAAGTTTGGTTCCCTCCCTTGCTCTGGGAGATGCAGGCGTGGCCCTGACTCCTGAAGGCCAGCACAGGTGTCCTGGGAGTGGAAGACAAGTTTTCCTGGAGGAGGTGTGTGAGCCACTTAACTGGCATAAGCCACAAAGATGGAGGACTCAGGACTTTGGCATCTCTGTGACATCACTGCCTGTAGCTATGGGTTTGGCTTTGCTTTCAAAACAGGCCTTCTGGGTGCTGAGGTGTGCCCACTCAGAACAGCTGCCCACACACTGACCCCCTACACCCCCCATGGCTTTGCCCAAGCTGCCCAGCCAACTCCCTGGTCTACTCAGCAACCAGTGATTGGCAGCTGCCACTTCCCAGCCCCCAAGCCTCATGCCTATTCATGACACTGACATATGGCACCTCCGTGGGGGGCTGGAGGGAGCTGCTAGTTGAGAGAGTGCAGCGTGTCCCCATTCGAGCCCTGCTGAAGCAAAACAAATGTGAGATGCGAGGGGAGCAGAGGCGGGCTGGAGGCGTGCACGCCTGCCTGTGTGTGCCTCTGTGTCTGCACACTCGCCCTGCAGGGACGCCGAGACGGAGACAGGGTGAACTGGGGAAGCTGCAGGGACCAGGGCTTCAGAGCTTCCCTGTGTCTCCACTGTGGGGTCCTGAGGAATCAGGCTGTCCACCCACTGCCTCAGGCAGGCTTGAACGATCTGCTTCCTTCCCTTACACTGAACACTGGGCTACAGGCCCTGAACATGCCAGAGGTCTGCAGCCCCACAAATGAGCAGATCTTTGGGAATGTTCTTTTTGTCATCATGACAATCTTAGCATCAAACCAATCCAGAGGGCTCCAGGCTCCACCAGTCAGTCCTTCTGTTTTTATCTCTCCGTTGTTTGTTTACTGGCAGAGGGTCTTCCCTGTAGCCCATGGCCTACAGCTCCTGCCTTAGCCTCCCAGTTACACGTGTATATCACCATGCTCTGGGGTGTCATGGCCCCATGGACCCCAAATGCCTTGTTCATACCTGACTTGCCTTCTGTTACCCCGTTCCCAAGGCTGGAGAAGTCAGCTGAGCCAATGCTGGGCTTTCAGGCATCCTTAGCAGGAATGAGGCTAAAGGCTCCTTTTCCCAGTCCAGAGCTGGAAACCAGCTGGGTGTGTGTGACCTGGAAATGCAGATGAGTTCAGGAGCTGTGGCCACTACACCTCCGGAGGTTTAGAACAGTCCCTCGATCCTGCACTGCCACCTGCCCCCAGTGGTGGAAAGAGAAAGTCGGGGAGTTGGAGAAGGAGGCTGAGAGACCAGAGTGGCCTCGCCTGCAAATCCAGACATTTGGTTGAACTCAACTCAGTGTATGAACTTGCCTTCAGCCGTGGAGAAGGCTCTGGACTCTCCCCACAAGCCTCAGCTCACACTTGGGGCTGCTGCAGCTTTCTTGAGGAGCTTTCTGGAGCTTGGGGGAGATGCCTCCACGCTGTGGGCCTGCCTCTGGAAGTTGAGCTTTGGGTGCTGCCCATCAACTCCTCCTCCAAAGCTGCAGCAGGAGGGGACTGAAACCCTGCAGACACTCCTGCCCCAGCTCTGGCAGCCCAACCGAGTGTCTCAACCTTCCTGACCTCAGCGTGGAACGGTATTTGGGGAGCCCAGCCCCTGCCCTGACAGGCAGCACTCAGGTTCTCCTGGGCACTGGGCCGACTATGTTTCAGGCACCACTGTGCATCGAGGCATCTGCTGCCACCATCTCGGGGCAGATGGCTGCCAGTGAGCTAAGTGTGTGCGGGGGAAGGGGTGCCATAGGAACCCCTTCCCGCAGGGAGCCTGGGGGCGGGAGAGGCAGGCAATGCTAGAGCGAGCAAGGAGCAGACCACATCAGAAGGAGGGGCTGGGACCATATGAACTCTGGGTGGGATGAAGCCAGTGAGCCTGTGGAGCCCTTGCCCGTCCTTGGAGGACGGTGGGGTGCAGGGCTTATAGAGCAGGACTGGCCTATCTCATCCAGCCTGGCTGGGTGGTCTTGGGCAGGTCCCTTCCCTTCAGTTCCCCAGTGCCTGAAGGAAAACCATCTCAGACATCTGCCAGCTCCCAAACTCCAAGCTTCAGTAGGAGCGGGTGTCACCAGCACACAGACACTTGTCTGTGTGGGGGTGGTACAGTGAGGACACACTAGAACACACTACCAGGCTTGTCCAAGGTTCTCTGAGGCTGGGTGTTGTGCTGTTAGTTGAGGTCACTGTGCAAGGCAGGACTCCTGGCCAGCTGTCCCCAGCCACACTGGTGGCAACTGGAACCACAGGGTGAGGGTCTGTCCAGTCTTCTGGGCAGGATACCAGCTGGGGTGAGAGATCCTCCCCCATCCTGGCTATCCACAAAGCCAAGTCTACTGCACCAGGTCTTACAGAGGAAGAGCCGGGAACTTCATTTCTCAAGGAAGGCATGCACAGAATTCATCCTGGAGAATTGTGGAAAGGCGGGTCCCCCAGGGACATCAGGACCTCAGTAAGGAGGAACTGTGGGGAGGTTGCCAAGGGAACAGCCCTAGGCCACCACCAACCTTACAGGCCTGATCGGTGCCCCCAGGTTCTAAGGCCTGTAACCAGAGTTTGTGTGTTTGAGGCAGCTCTTCACCCCAACGGTCACCTGTTAATGGGTGTATGGCTGTTGCCCCCTGAGACTGAGCTGAAGCAAGCCTGAGGAGGCCTGAATGGTGCCTGGACCCAAGCTTCCCAATGGGAGGCTGCAGAGGGGAGCTGGTCTGCTCCATGCCAGCCCTAGTGTGTGAACACTGGAGAAGACTTGATCCTCCATTCCCCCTCTTCTTTCTAGGCCTAAGGTGGCTGCTCCTAGCTGGCCACACGCTCTCCAACTCTTACCAAATGTCTCCTCCTACATGACTCAGCCCGGCTGTTACTCAGCCTCCCTTTTGCTGGCAGCTGCCTTTTTTTTTTTTTTTTTTTTCTTTTCCAAAGTATGATACTGCCACTGAGACATGACAGGGTGTCTCTCACAGCACTGGCCTCTGCCTACGAGTGACCAGGAGTGGTCCTGGCTCCTGATGACTGAGATGGACAATGATCAAACACTAGGGCTAGTTACCTAGGTGTTAGAGGCTTGGTCACCTCCAGAGCAGGTGCAGGCCTCGCCTCAGTCCCACCAGCCTCTACGGTTGCTGGGCCATCCATCCATCAGCCTTTCCAGCTGCCTCATGACCACGGATCCATATATCCATATGTCCTTGATATTATAGAGTGAGCATCCAGAGGTCGGAGGCCCTCTTAAGAAAGGAAAAGCCCAGAGTCCCAGTTTTCAAGGGGCAAGCAGAATAGAGTGTGTCCTGGCGAGGTGGGGGAGAGGTGCCACTGCCTGTGACTGTACTGGAGGGCTAATGAAGTGGCCTGGCCCAGAGGTTCCTGTATCCTTAGGGGGTGCCATGCAGGGTAAGGTGGTCCTGATAGGGATGATTCTCTCCTGAGACTGGGCCCTCACAGCAAAGTAGCAGGCAGAACAGTCAAAGGGGTGAGACCCTTGAGCTTGAGATGCAGGCTTACCTTCCCTTGTCGTGAAATGGGGATGGCATCTTCTTTATGGGTGATGCAACAAGGTGAGGCAGGAAGAGCAAGCTGTGCACAGACATCGTGTTCCAGTTTCCAGTCTGCATCTGGAAGGTTCACAGCTGAGAGCGTTTGCATTTAGGGAAGAAGAATCAGCTTCAACCCAGAGGGGACTTGAGGACGAGAAAGGGGAAGAGCTTACAACGGACATTAAGGGACTCACTAAGGCTTCTGTGACCTCAGAGAGTGGCCTGCTGCCAGGAGGGATGGGGGCTTCTGCCTCCTGGACAGAGGATCCAGGGCTCCAAGGTGCACAAAGGGATATGGCCCTGGTGAATGGTTTCTTCATGGTACCTCATGAGAGATGGCAGATACCTCCATCTGGGTAACCACTAACTGACATGGGGGTCAAATAACTGAGGGAGAGAGACAGTCTCACAGCCCATTGCGGGCTGAAGCACCCAGCTCTGCCCAGCCCAAACCACTCTTCCCACCTGCTGTTCCTTCTCAACCCTCTGTCCTCTTCTTCTCTGTGCCCATGTCTCATGCAAAGGGCCTCAGAAAGATATGTCTCCCCAGAACCTAAGACTAGGACCTTATACAGACAAGTGTCTACAGATGTCACCAACTTACATGCCTCAAATACATGTTTCTCACCACTGGACATGAACCTGGCAGCCCATGTTGGCTGTCCTAAAAGCCAGGGTATTCTGCCCCCATTGCTTCAGTGATGATCTGATAGGTGGGGAACTGAGAGGTGGGGCTGGGTCAGCTACTAGCACTGTAAGCTATAAGGGAGTCAGGGAAGAAGAGTTCCCACATAAGCCTACTGAAGGAAGTAAGACCTTTTACTGACAAGTTAGCTGCCACCTTTCACTCTCTTTACCCAAAAAGGAGAAAAGATGCCAGATGTAATGGCACACACCTTCAATTTCAGCACTCAAAGGCCAATGCAGGTAGATCTCTGTGAATTCAGGGTCTAGTCTACATAGTGAGAGCCTGCCTAAAAAAAAATGAGGAGAGACTTGAAAGAGACACAGAGCTGAGTGGTGGTGATGCACACCTTTAATCCCAGCACTCGGGAAGCAAAGCCAGGTGAGTTCAAGGCCAGCCTGGTCTACAGAGCAAGATCCAGGACAGACACCAAAACTACACAGAAAAACCCTATCTCAGGCTGAAGGGAATGACAGTTTCCTTCCTCTTTGTGGGTCCCCCTTTCTTAGGTGGGACTGGGAACTCTTGATTGCCGGTTCCCTTGCAGCTATAGTACCAGCAGCTGATGCAGCCTCCCTACTCAGTTCCCTACCTCTCAGAGGTAATCATTACCTAAGCAATGGAGCTGAGGACCATGGCTTTCAGGACAATAGACATTGGCTGTTGGGTCCATGCCCAGTAGTAGAAGATGTATGTTTGGTACATGGCTCTTGGCTGTGTGGCCTCCAATGCCACCTCTATGCTTCTTTGGCTGAGTCAATGACCCTCCTAATATCTTTCAAGTCCTTTCCCATGAAGTCAGCCCAAGTGAGTTCTGTTGCTTATGGAAGTGTGTAGACTGAGGGGTTTTCTGGGCATGGCTTTCAGCTCTGTCCATGGGAGAGGGAGTTCCTTACCCTCCCAACCTGGCTGGATGAGAGGCCTCATGGGAACATGGCTGAGCAGCAGGTCCCAGAGTCAGCCTAGACTGGGAACACTAAGGGTCAAGGCACTCAATGCCCAACCAGGGAGCATGGGGCCTCTCCCTCCTCAGTCCCTAGCCCAAGTGCTCACTCTGCTCCTATATTGTCTTAGCCCCTTGGACCCTCTCAGGGTTCAGGCCTCCCTCCTTCTGTCCGTCCTTCTTCTCTGTACTACCTCCTTCTTAGAAATGAAGTCATCTAGAAAAATAATCCAAAATTAGAAAGGGAAAAAAAAACTAAGAAAGTGGGATTTTTTTTCCCCCTTCAAACATTTGGTAAGACACCTCCCACACGGATGAGTGTCCACAGGGGCCTGTTTTGGTCCAAGGGAGACTGTGCCTCAGGCTGTGTGAGGCAGTGGGCCTCGGGGCCCCGTGACAGGGGTCTGCATGGGACCTCTCCTTTGCATCTGGCAACGGTCAGCCACCAATATCTGAACTTGGGAACCCTGTGCCCCCAGAGCTGCTATTTGTAGGCAGAGGCCCAAGTCCAGAGATGGTAAGAGAGCCCCATGGGCGCCAGGCCAGGGAGTGGCCTCACCTCCTAGGTGGCTCCCTGCCTCCTGTCTCTCCCTCTTCCCACCAGCCCACGCCCTACTGCAGAGTTCTCGTTTGTTTATTTATAATTTATACTCAGCCTGCTTCCAAGAATGCTCTGAGGCCCTTGCTGGAAAGCTGCTTCCTGGCTCCTCTGTGCTGCTGTCGGGCCTGGGCTGCACGCTGTGCACGCTGTCATTACTTTCAAGCCTTGCTCAGCAAGGCTTCCAGGGTCCTCTGGATGGACAGATGTGGCCCCAAATGCAGTCTTCCCCATACCACC
Source organism: Peromyscus leucopus (assembly GCF_004664715.2). Taxonomy (NCBI): domain Eukaryota; kingdom Metazoa; phylum Chordata; class Mammalia; order Rodentia; family Cricetidae; genus Peromyscus; species Peromyscus leucopus. The sequence continues at coordinate 104,122,833 of NC_051086.1, forward strand.
TGTATGCCCAGGCTTCAGGATGCAGCACCTAAAGCCCAGGATGCCTTCTCCCTTATTGAGACCCTTCCCCAGTCCCCAGGGAGAGTGGGGGGACCTCTCTTCTGCCCCATGCTTCTGCTATGTTCTACCACCTGATGCAGGCTGCCTCTCTCCCCAGACCTTGCCCTTTCCTGCATATACTACTGTAGATAATGGGCGAGGATGGCAGTCAGGATGAGGTTCCAGCCTAAGGGGTTTCTGGGTAGTCACCATGGGTGACATATGAGAAGGGGATTTCAGGAAGGAAAGGCTGGAAGAAGCCACACCCTTGACCCTTGACCCAGAGCTGTGAATGGACAATAAAGACTGTTTTAGGACTTGGATGTCAAGATAGTCAGGAAGTGGGGAGGGGGTGTGAGGACAACTTGCATTTGGCAGTTGTGAAGACAGCTTTGTAGAGAAGGGAGGCACCTTTGAAGATCCAGGCAGTCCTCAACTTCAGTGAGATAAGAAGTCCCACTCCTTTAAAAATATGAAACTTTGGAGTTACTTGTTAAATAGCCGAAGCTAACTAGCTGACACACTTAGGACTGTGGATGGTACAGTGTTGTGTGGCACACATGGACAAACATTCACTCCAGATAGGAAGCCAACAACAGATCAAAGTAAGGACACCACCCAAGTCCAACCTGGAGAACCCGTGAACTGTACTGGGGTTGCTAACGGGAATATGGGTGAGGGCTTCCTTACAGGAGCAGAGACGACTCAAAGACAGCTGCATCACCAAAGCCCACCCCGGCCTGGTGACAGTTCTCAAGAGCTGGGCGCCTGGAGCGCTGCACAGCCTGCAGGCCGCTCGGCTGGTTGGAAAGTGTCCTTCCCAGGTGGCTGTTGGCCTGAGCCTCTTGCAGGCAGCTCACTGGTCTCTGCTTCTTCCAGGGAGCTGGGTTGGTCTTCCAAGCCTAGTGAATCTGTCCAGTTTCAGGTACTTCCTGAGCTTAAAGAGCGTTCCTGCAGGATGGAGTATGTTTACCTCCTCAGAGCATCCCCACGCCCCACCTGCGAGCATCCTGTGTCTTAATGGGCTTCCCTCCAAGATGCAATCAGATCCCACTTTGTGAGAATAGCCAAGAGGAAGCTCTCTGGGATCTTAGGCCATTTCTTGGCAACACCAAGGCAGGTGACTCCAGGGAAAGGCACATCCTGACCACAGGAGGTTGAGCAGGCCAGGGGGGCAGCCAGACAAGGTTGTTCCCGGGACCCCTGCATGTCTTGCTTCTGGATAGAGATCACCCTGGGTCCTGGGCTGGCCTTTCCTCGATGGTTTCTTGGGGCTCCCCTGTCAGTATAGTGGCCTCCCCCACTACCTGTCTCTCCCTCTGTAAAATCATCTCAGGCTTATTCCTCTGCCAGCTCTGTAGCTCTGCATTTGGCAGAGCAGGCCAATGTCATTGCCAGCCACAGAGTATGCAATGGGCTGTCCCTTCCTCCACCCACATCCGTAGTGATGACCAATGCCAGCTCCTCCCTCCTTTGGCTTAAGACACAGCTTGGAGGACAGGAAACCCTGGCAGGGCAAGGCTATAGGAATGGCCCTTGGGAAACTGGTGGCAAGAGAAGATGCCATCTGGGACATGTCAGGGATATTCCGTCACTTGGTGGGCCTACTGCAGAGAGTGGCCTTTCCCAGGTGCTGGCTCTCCTCGCCACCAAGCTCCATGGTGCCACACAGATGTCCTGGCTGTGGGAGTTGAAGCACACCAGCTGTCTATTCCCGGCCACAAGCTCCGTGCCAGAACACAGGAGTTGGCTGGACCCTATGACACAGCCCAAGAACCTCAGATTCTAGGTCTGAGGGAGGCAAGGGCAGGTGGACATGAGAGATGCAAGCACAATCCTAACAGAAATGCCTTTGGGAGCATTTGCTGCCAGAGTGGCCTATGCTGTGCCCACAAGGTCAGTGAGCATATGGTTGTCCTGGCTGTCTAAGCCACATGCCTACAAAGAGCTCCTCTCCTCGCAGAGCCTAGCCCCACAGGGAAGCCATTTGTCCGGATGTTTGGACACAATTTTGGGCAGTCCCAGAAGCTTGTCTGGCATCCTGCCTAGGTACGTGATTCTCCAAACACAGTAAGCAGCCCTGAAGCCAGACCTCACACTTACTAGCAGTGTGGCCTGAGCCAGGAACATGTGTCCTCCTTTGTAAAAGATAGTCGTATACTCCAAAGGCCACTGAGAGCCACATGGAACAGAGATGTGAGTGAGAATGCCCCCATAGGCTTGTATATTTGCATATTGGGATATCAGCTGGTAAACTGTTTAGGAAGGATGAGGGAGGTCGCCTCAGTGGATGAGCTGTGCCACTGGGGCACACCAGGCCGTCTTGTTTTCTGTGCCCATGTTTGTGGATCAGACCCACGCTCTCCCTCAGCAGCTGCTCCTGCACTGGACCTGCTGCCTTGCTCCCCACCGTGATGGTCCTGGACTCACCTTCTGACACGTAAGCAAGCCCCCAATTAAATGCATTCCTTCACCAATTACACTAGTCATTGTCTCTACGGCCACAGAACAGTAACTGAGACAGATGTGGCGGTCAGCTACCACCCACAGAAATGGCTCCCGGGGTCCTGCACCACAGACCCTGGGAACGGTTCCCACCTCCTCCTTCCTGTGCCTGGCACACATCTGGCCTCTGCCAGACCCAGTGATGCCATGTCTCCTCCAGTATGGCACCTGACTTAGTGTGTTCTCCTGAGAAGGGCTGCCGGGATGAACCGACATCTTTAGGCAGAGGTATCCTAACCCAGGGTGGAAGGGTTAGGACTCCTTGAGGTGCCTGGGTCCTCCTACAGGAACGCCCTTCAAGGCACTGGCTTTCCTTTCTAGAGAACGTCAAGGGACAGCTCTTCTACTACAATGGGAGCAGAGTCCTATCATGCAGCCGCTCCTGCCTTGATCAGCCTCCCCCTCACCTCTTTCCAGGGAAGAGGAGGTCTGTGTTTACTGAACATGTGCATGGTCTCTGCCTTCAGTCAAGGCCATCAACTGTGTTGGACAGTGAGAAGACCTACAGAGAAAAAACATGGCAGGGGAAATGAAGGGGGAGCGGACCCCTTGGATTTGAGGTGGCCCTCAAAGTGGGTCATGGGGTAATCAGCCTAATAACTAAGCCTTAAGGCTCTGAGGCAGGCTGGCGCAGGGGACAACGGTGGAGCCAAGGAGACCCTGGCTGGGGCCTTCAGTAGTGACTGGGCCATCAAGTCTGGGCCGGAGCCGCGTGGTGGCAGAGAAGGTGGGGGGCGGACAGTTCTGGGCCTGTTTCAGAGGATGTCCGGCATGCTGGGTCTGCGGAGTGAAGAGGCGTCGCCGGCCCGGGCTGGAGGGAACCACGCGGGCTCCCGTCCGCGGTGGGTGACGACCGCCTCGCCAGGCCGTTCCCTGCAGCGCACAGGCCCAGGCAGACGCCAGGGCCCCAGCGGGGCTCGGTGACACGCGCCTGCGCAGCACAGTCCAAAACCAAGACCCTTGCGCCCACACAGGAAGTCCCGCCCCACGACTCCGGCACACCGCGCACACTCACGAGATCCCGCCAACCCCGTGTCTCCGCCAATCGGCGCTCGGCTGACCGCGTTGCCGTGACAACCGTCTCTGCCGGCCGCGGCGTCCTACGTTCGAGTCCCAATTGAGGGTCCGCCGCGCCGGGTGTCGCGGGTGTCCTTCTGCCACCGAGCCCCCGCCTGAGGACCCTCGGGCATCCCGACAGAGCGCCGGGAACCCACGTCCGCCTTCCCGGGACTCCCTTCCCGAGGCCCCGCGTTCCGACCCCGCGCCTGCTCCCTCCCAGCCCCAGCCGAGGCCGGAAAGCCTGACCCAGAGTACCACTGTCGACCGGGGGACAGTGACAGTGGATGTGTCCAGGAGGGATCACAGTTGGCTGGAGAATTTGGTTTAAAATAAGGTTTAAGTTGCATAACACAGGTTCGGTGTAGGGAACTTGAAGAAACACTTGAAAATATAAAAGTCCTTGATGGTGTTCTGGTTGTGGCTTTTCGTTCTGTTTTTTATTATTATTATTATTATTATTATTATTATTATTATTATTATTATTATTATCAACTTCAAGCAAGCTAGAGCCATCTGGGAAAAGGAAACCATAATTGAGGATTGCCTGTAAGCAAATCTGTGGGGACGATTTTCTTGATTAATGTGGAAGGGCCCAGCTCATTATAGGAGGTGCCACTCCTGGGAGGATGGTTCTAGGTGGTATAAGAAAGCAAACTGGCTGGGCAGTGGTGACACCCGCCTTTAATCCCAGCACTTGGGAGGCAGGGGCAGGTAGATCTTTGAGTTCAAGGACAGCCTGGTCTACAGAGCGAGTTCCAGGGCTACACAGAGAAACCCTGTCTCAAACAAACAGACAAAAAAAAAAAAAAATAAGAAAAAGGAAGGAAACTTACTGAGCCATGGAGAGTAAAGCAGTAAGCAGCATCCCTCCAAGGTCTCCGTTTGAGTTCTCGCTCTGACTTCCTTTAGACTGGGTGGTAGTTTGAGTGTAACTGGCCCCCATCAGCTCAGAGCGTGGCACTATGAGGAGGTGTGGCCTTGTTGGAGGAAGTGTGTCACTGTGAGGGTGATCTTTGAGGTCTCATACATGCTTAAGTCATGTCCAGTGTCTCAGGTCACTTCTGTTGCCCAAACAAGACGTAAAACTCTCAGCTACTTCTCCAGTGTCTGCCTGCACACCACCATGTCGCACCTTGCTGATAATGAATGAACCTCTGAAGCTGTAAGCCAGCCACCCCAATTAAATGTTTTCTTTATAAGAGTTGCGTGGTCATTGTGTCTCTTCACAGCAATGAAAACCCTGACTAAGACTATGACATAGGAGTGTAAGCCAATAAACCTTTTCCTTCCCAAGCGGATTTTGGTCAGTGTTTTATCACAGCAATGGAAAGCAAGCGAGACCACATGGTAACACCTGGATCATTTTCTTCCATCCTTTTTTATCTCAATGGGTTGTTTTCGTTCACGTCAGTGTGTGGGGTGCATCTCATCCTGTGGACTTGGAACAAGGTGATTAGTGTGATAAATGGCCCCTGGGTGTCCCCTGCAGGGGTGCTTCATTGTGAGGGCAACCGTAAGACTGAGGAAGCTCCACATTCCAGTGGGGACAGAACATCAGCCAAGCAAGTTCGCTGCTCTCCAGGTGGGCAGGGGCGGTCCAGTGGGAGCATCCATAGCCAGCTCAGATGGCAAAGGCAGCGAGGGGTCCGTGCCAGCTTGCTCTAGGGCACCCAGCCGGGTCTCACCCTAGATGGATATCCTGGAAGGAGCTCCTGGTTTGGGACTCCTATTTTTTTGTAAGATTTATTATTTTTAATTATGTGTAGGTGTGTATGTGTGCCCATGCACATGCCTGTGCATACGTATCATATCCCATGGAGCTCAGTGGTTGTGAGCAGTGATGTGGGTGCTGGGAACCAAACTTAGGTCCTCCAGAAGAGCATCAAGTGTTCTTAACTGCTGAGCCATCTCTGCAACCCTGGGGCTCTTTATTTTTAATTTACTTTTACGTGTGTATGTATGTGAGTGTACTCATGCCTTGGCACACATGTGGAGGTCAGAGGTCAGAGGACAACTTGTGGGAGTCTCCTTCCACACGTGGTTTCTGGAGATCAAGCTTAGCTTGTCAGGCTTGGTGGCAGGTGACTTTACCTGCTGTGCCATCTCACTGACCCTGGCCTGGGGCTCTCAGTCCCTCTTTACTACTGTCAATTAGTTACATGCCTGGCCTCTGGGCCTACTTGAAAAATAGAGCTTCTCCAGGCTGGTGGGGATGAGCTCAACTCCCTCCGCAGCCTTTGTGACACAGACACACACACACACACACACACACACACACACACACACACACACACTCTAAGCTGAGGTCTGGGGTGGTCTTGTTTTCCTCGGACTCTCTGTCTTACAGACTAGAGCATGGTAGCTCTGCTCAGCAGGCGTCAAGTAGCCGCAGTGGTTCTCTGTATTGCTCCTCTGCTGGGGTCCTCGGACGCCTGGAGTCAGTCCTGTACTCTTCTCTCGGGCCTAGAGAAGAGTGGGTCTAGCCTCAGGCATTCGGAAGTTCTTACTTGTGCCAGTCCCCACACCCACCTGCCCCCACCCCACAGCCTCAGGAAACCTGCTTCCAGATGCCTCCACCCCCAGACAGAGCCTGCCCTGTCCTCCCAGGGTGTCTCCTTCCCAGACCCCTCCCCACTTCTCTGCTTAGAGCCGTCCAGTGGCCTCCCCTTCATTCAGGAAAACCTGTCGCTCTTTCGACACTGTCCATCCTGTGCAGCCACAGTCCGGGGAGTCATGACAAGTCACCGACTGCACACCACACTCTGGAGACAGTTCTCAGCTGGAGCAAGTTGGGAAGGACCGGTAAGAACTGGACTTGGGAGATTTCCAGGGAGCCACATGGGGCTGCCACCAAGACTTGTGACAGGAGGGAACTGACGCTGACAGCAGAGCAGTGACCCCATGGACAGTTCAGGGGTGCTCACATTCCGTGTGCACATCTGGCCTCCACACGTTCCACGTGCACATCTGACCTCCATCCAGCTCAGTCACAGTGGGCTTGCCTGATGCCAGCATCTCGTGACATCATTAGCACCAGGCCAGCTGCCAGGGGTCTGGCCTCCTCGGGGTCCACGTGGTTGGACCCTGGCTGCCCTCAGCCCTACCCCATTGCTCTTTCTCTTACCCATGCTGGCTGTACCTGTCTGGTTCTGACTTGGTGCTAGCTGGTCCTCATGTCTGGAGCCCTGCTACAGAATGCTAGTTAGTTTTTCTTGCCAGCCTGGCGTAATCAAGAGGCACCTGGGAAAGGGTCTCAGTTGAGGGAGTGTCCCCATCAGTTTGGCCTGTGGCCATGTCTGTGAGGAAGTGTCCTGATTGTTATTGGTGTGGGAGGTCCCAGCTTGCTATGGGCTGTGCCCTCCCTCCTCCCTGGGCTGGTGGGCCTGACTTATGTAAGAAAGGTAGCTGAGCAAGCCAGAGGGAGCAAGGCAGTGAGCAGCATTCCTCCACGGCCTCTGCTTCAGTTCCTATCTTACTTCAGATCCTGCCTAACTTCCCTCAACGATGGACTGCATCCTGTAAGGTGAACTAAACCCTCTTCAAGTTGCTTTTAGTGTTTATGACAGCAACAGAGAAGCAAACTGGGACACCCAGGGACCAAGCAGTGGCCCTGCCTTCTCCCCTTGCCTCCCCCGCCCGTGCTCCCCAGTGCTCCAGGCCAAGGGACGACCTTTACCACTGCAGGCCACTCCCCCGCCTGTGCTCCCCAGGGCTCCAGGCCAAGGGACGACCTTTACCACTAAGATAGAAGGGACTCCGCCCTGATTAACCTGACTGCCACAACCAGTGGGTGGACTGGCTGTGGGATTTCTCTGCACAGTTCTGGAAGCTCATTGCTTCTGTCCCTGTCAGTATTGGGTGGTGTGCATCCCAAATGCTGAGAACACAGTAGAAAGCCACCACACGTGGCTTGTTCTCTTCTCTTACAGAAACGTCAGCCACGTTGAATTTAGGGTTCCCTCCAATCCCGTTCAACCTCATCTTCACTCGATCCTGTTTCCATTGATGTCCCTGTTCACGGGTTCTCTGTGGACATGAGTTTGGGGCAGACACTATTCAAACCAGTAGGCTCTGCAGTAGGCTCTGTGAACACATAGTGGAAGCCCCATGCCGTGTGAGGAGAAGCTAGACACCCCCATCTACACTGTCACATGGTTGTTCTGGGCAGCAGGTGTGCCCTGGTGTAGAGTGATGTTGTTCCCCAGATGAAAATATGGATAGCTGCCTCCAGCTGTGTCTCCTTTTCCTTCTTTTTTCTTTCTTTTTTTTTTTTTTTTTTTTTTTTTTTTTTTTTTTTTTTTTTTTGGTTTTTTGAGACAGAGTTTCTCTGTGTTAACAGTCACAGTCCTGACTGTCCTGGAACTTGCTTTGTAGACCAGGCTGGCCTCGAACTCACAGAGATCCGCCTGCCTCTGCCTCCCAAGTGCTGGGATCAAAGGTGTGCACTACCACCTTCCGGCCTCCTTTTCCTTCTTGATCCTACAGGACTTTTCCTCAGTTCTCCACCTTGCCTAGTCTCTCCCAGAGCATCTTGGGAATTGTCGTCCCTTCCCTCCATGTTTTAAGCATGTCTACATTCTATTCCCGTCACCTTTCTTCCCAGTCTGGAGGCAAAAGAACCAGCAAAGCCATCAGGGGGCTTTCCTCAACAGTCAGGATGGCCCGGGAGTTACACTACTCCCATCATGTGCCAAGGAAGCCAGTTCTCTTCCTGTGGGTTTTTTTCCTGCTTTCTGCATCTGTGCTGACATTCTGTGATTCTTAGAGAACCAATTCTGAAGAGCAAACCCAGGAGCCAAGAATCTGCAAGCCAGAACAAACTGCTATGAGAACAAACAGCCAAGGCCTCAGCCCACGGAGTTCGCGGTGTGGGTGGGCAGCTCCTGCTGGCCAACCCCAGCTCCACTGGGAGAGGCTTCATCTGGAAGGAGTGGAGTCCACTGAGAGCGGGGGCAGGGACCCATGGGGTTTACTCAGGCCATGGGTTTCTTGGACATGACACTAAAAGCATGGGCAACGTGAGAAAATGCAGACAGAGCACAATCAAAATATGAAACTCCCAGTGTCTCGGGACACAAGCCGGGGAGCGACGATGACCCACAGGACCATAGAGCATGATAACAGTTGTAGAGGTACTGATTGGGACTCTCCTTGGACAAACTCAGAATCATCAAAAGACTGGATTCAAAACTGGACATATGTGGGCTAGAGAGATAGCGCTGGCTGCTCTTTCAGAGGAACTGAATTCAGTTCCCAGCACCCACATCCGGCAGCTCCCGACCTTCTGTGACTCCAGCTGCAGGGAAACCTACACCCTCCTTGGTGGACTGACTCTCCCCTGCCGTGTGTGTGTGTGTGTGTGTGTGTGTGTGTGTGTGTGTGTGTGTGTGTGACACACAAATAAAAATAAATATTTTTTTAAAAGGATGGTGCCTTGAATATTTGCTTCTTTTAAGGTTGCCAGGCACGTTAACTGTAGGACTCACCATGATCCCATTTGACCTCATCTTTCTTTGTACATCAAGAAAATATACACATGGAGAGTCTGGCTGTCATCGGTCATCAGGGAAACGATGACAGGACCACAGGAGGGGCTGCTTCACACACACTGGGACAGTCACAATTTCACAAGCGTTGGTGAGGCTGTGGATGAGCCAGAGCCCCTTCTGCTCTGTGAATGTGACGCACTAACAACCTGAACTAGCCCAGGACCCACACAGTGAAGGGACTTTAAGAAAAATAACCTCTACAAACTCCCCGTGGCATGCACTGTCAGCATGTACACGAAACAAATAACTATAATAAAAAGGTTTCTTCTTTAAAGGTAGGGACTGGGTATAGTGGGTAAGAGTGTTTGCTATGTAAGCATGTGGATGAAAGTTCAAACCTGCAGAACCCACAGGAAAGCTGGGTATGGCCATCTGTACCTGTAACCCCAGCTTGGCAGTCCCTCAAGAACTACACATAGAATCGAAACGTGATCCAGTAATCCTACTTCCGAAAAGGTATACCAGAGAGTCAGAGGGCACTTGTTTGCCAATAATCTATTTTTAAAAGATTATTTATTTATTTATCATGTGTATGTGTGCCAGCTTTTGGGAGTTTTTAATACTTGTACATGCAGGGGACAGCAGAGACCAGAAGAGGGCATCAGATCCCCTGGAACTGGAGTTATAGACAGTTGTGGGCTGCCATGTGGGTGATGAAAGTCAAACCCAGGTCCTCTGGAAGAGCAGCCTGTGCTGGTAATCACTGAGCCATCTCCCCAGCGCTGGCCTCCATCAACAGATCTGTGGCAGAAAAGCAAAGAAGGGAAAACACAGTTTGGCCTCACAAAGGAGGGCAACCCTGC